>NC_064757.1:683490-930990 GCF_011397635.1 Epinephelus fuscoguttatus | reverse complement strand
AATCTACAATGTAAATAGTCATGAAAATAAAGAAAACGCATTGAATGAGAAGGTGTGTCCAAACTTTTGGCCTGTACTGTATATATATATATATATATATATATACATATATGGCTTAATAGTTACCTTACAACCATTTGTTGATCCCAAACTGGGAAATTACACCCATTCACCTCTGGTCCCACCTGACCCTAACGACTCACATGGTGGCCAGGTGGCTCAATGACTCACATTGTGACCTTAACGGCACTAAACTAAGAGCTCACGTGTGACCCCTATGACTCTGCAAGGTTTAAAGCCTGCAACTTCGTACCAGTCATTTAGAACTGAAGAAGCTTCTTGGGTGAGAGGCGAAATGTCTTCAAGAAACGCAGTCAAGTCCAGTTGCCTACGATATATGATAACTATAAAACAAGAAATCTCTGTCTGGCTTTCTGTGTGTCCTTTGCATATCTCAGGAACCGTCCATCCAATCTACTTCACACTTAGTTGGTGTACTGCTGGGGACCCAAGGCTCTGCCTTTTTAAATTTAGTGCAATTTGGACTTGTGACATGTTCGGTATTAATACAGTTTGAATAAATTACTGAACAGCACACTGTGGCTCTGTGCAGAGGTGGGGGCGGGACTTCAGGGCTCTGCAGAGAGCAGACTGTGAGTGGAGCATGTCTCACCATGTGTATTTTGCAGTGTTTCTGACCGCAAGTAGATCTTTGGTGTTTTCTTTGACATATGAACTTATAACCAGGGAGGAACGGAGGCTGGTACGGTCAGGTACTCTGCACCACTAAGAGATTCAGTGCAGATGCGCGGTACCAAGAAGAGGGGACAGCAGCTGCGTGCCTAAAGAACAACAACAAACACAAACAACGCTTTTACGAAATGAGACCTTGAGCTACATCAAAACGATCCGTTGTGTTAGCTGGACAGATGATGTTGTTGTACTGTATGTGTGCAGCCTGCTGTGAGCTGAGTGAACAGGGACCGTCTCCAAAGTGTAACACAGAAAAGAGAACTATTCAATAAAATGTGTCCTTATACACTGTAATATAATAATAATTATAATTAAAGCTGTGAGCAGTGTTGTCGGGACCTCGGCTTCACGCTTTTTCAGCTTCCAGCTCACGTAGAGATTTTGAATTATTTGTGAGAGGCAAAATGTTGATAAAACAAGCTATGTCAATAGAACGCAACATCCACATTGAAATGTAATACACATGATAAAGAAATTATATAATGTAAACAACAACATGGTGTTTGTCATGCTGTTAAGAATTGAAGTGTACCCCATGTATTGTAAAAGACAAAGGCCTGTTGTTGTTGTTGTGTGTAACACATTGTGATGTAAGTACATGAATATATATGTACATAATATAAATTTTAACTGGATAACAATACAGTATGTAATTAACAGTCATGATCATAAATGTAGCAACAGAGTTATCAGTATTAAAGGTTGTAGTAGTATGTGACATGGAAAACGGTGGTATATACTGTAGGTGGTGTTTAATTTCTTCAATAAAATAATGTATAAATCCCTATAGACAGAAAATATCACCTTTCCAAAAACTGCTGTAAAAATAGAATATATTAATATTTTTGCCACTTTGAACAAGTCAGTCTTTTAGAACTACTGTAGCGTGAAATATACATATTAAATATTAACTGTGTTTTGAGGATTTTAATTGTTTAATGGTTTGTTTCATAGCTCTAATGTTTTTATAGGGGGGAAAAAATTGAAATAAATCCATAAAATACATGTCAAGGAGAATTTAATAGTTGTTATTAGGCCCTGAGCTAGGTCAAAGAACTACTTCAGCCTGAAATATACATATGAAATATTAAAATGAAGATTCTGTTGCTTTAATGGCAGGAAGCAGGCTGATGCATCAGTTGTATTGGTCATAGTTACACAGTAATGCATGAGTGAGTTGCATATCCTTGTTTATGTTGTGGAATGACATATCTCAATGACATATCTCATCTCTCATGTTTACATACTTACTGTTTGTGGCAGAGGGAGTTACAGATTGCACTAAGTATACATAATGTTGTATGCATCAAAAAGACAGCATTTAATTTTTCTGTCAATTAAATCAAAAGAAATGTGTTTGATGAGGCTACTGTGTTGATGAATGTAACATTTCCTCAAAGATGTATATTCTTTCCTGATGTTTGTAACACTGTTATTGACTTGTACTTGAAATGAGGTGATTTACTGCAACCCTCCAGGTCAATCACTTGGGTTCAGAGAAATAAAATTGATAAAATAAATTGAAATACTTTTAAGGTCATTTTTAAAGTCATTTAAAACCTCTTGACCTGTTGAAAGCTTGAGTGTACAACAAATGAATGCAATCATTGTCAAACTCAATTTGAAAAATATAAAGGGTTCTTATGAGGTGGTGTGAGCTTATATTTTGAAAGTTGTAGACATTAGCCATGTGACCTAATTAAACTTTGACATGTGTGACAATCAAACAACACATCCATAATCATCTGAAATACTGTGACCTAGTGGAAGTGTGCTTGAGGTGTACTGGCTGCTGTGAGGATATAAGTTTCTAAATGAGGCAGAAGAGTTTGACATGGAGATCTTGTATTTACATGTTTTTGCTCTCAGGCATTTATTTAGGAAAATGTAGGAATGAGACACATGAGCTGGTCACTTTGGTCAATGTTATCCTGTCAGATATGTGACCACACACACACACACACACACACACACACACTTATGTCTGTCAAAGTGAAGCTTTTGTTATGCTAATTAAGGACTGCATGTGGCTGACAGGCAGACAGAGTGAGAGCAGAATGGGTTGAAAATGTCTCGAACTGGTCCTTGCAGTTTCCAAACCGTGGGTCCGATCTTCAGTCTGAAAGCATCACCAGATAGATAAACTTGTTCTGAACGCAGAAATATAAAGCTTGTTTGTCTATGGACTCAAAAATGTGACCTTAATCACAAGTTTACAGTATGTTGGCCCTCATCTTTTCTTACAGAGATCATCATGAGGATTTGTGTCCTGCACCTTAGAATGCTTCTCAAATCCAAACCGCTTCAGTAATGACAAAGTCCTTCACAAGTAATGTTCACCAGGGGTAGAGCTGTAATGTGTGCAAGTTTGAAGCAGTTATGATAAACGGTGTAGGGGCAAATATTATTTGAGAGACAGAATTTGTGAAAAATGTCATCTTACATTGAAAGGGCAATGCCGCACTTCCTGTTGGACTTAGGTCAGGGGTTGCAGCATGACATTTGTAGGTCTTGATAAGACGGACGAGCCAGTGTTGGTTTGGTTTTTCTACGGGATTCTTACCGGTCGCACCGGGCATTTTCGTGTGTCTAGGTGGCACAAAAAATTGTCAGGAGGTTTTGTAAGACATCACCTGGAAGACGCCAAAAAATTCGAGTAATGAAAAAGTTATACAGATATTTGATTAGGACAAGTTGATCAGTGATGTGTGCGAGTTTGAAGCCCATACGATAAATGGTGTAGGAGGATTAGAGCATTTTTGAGGCGAAATCTTTGAAAGGGAAATAGCTCACTTCCTGTTGGGTTTAGGTCAGGGATGCGAGTGCGTGATTTGTAGTCCTTGACGAGACGAACAAGACAGTTTTGGTTTGATCTTTCTAGGTCATTCCTACAAGCCACAGCGGCCATTTTAGTGTGCCTAGACTGCTAGGTGGCGCTAGAGAGGCGCTTTTCGGATTAATTTTTTCATGTACTAAAATTTTTCGCCAGTCCTGACTTGTGGGCCAATTTTGGTGAGTTTTGGAGCATGTTTAGGGGGTCAAAGTCCAGTTTAAAGAGGCGGCGGGAGAAAGAAAGAAAGAAAGAAAGAAAGAAAGAAAGAAAAAAAGAAAGAGAAAGAAAGAATAATAAACCCTACAAAAACAATAGGGTCCTCGCCCTTCAGCCGAGGTCCCTAATAGTAATAATAATAATAATAATAATATTTAATATTTATATAGCACCTTTAAAAAACAGTGTTTACAAAGTGCTTTGACAAACAAAGTAAAACCAGAATGATCAGCAACAATAATTTAAAAAATAGAAGAAGACAAAAACAGTAGCAGCATTCAACGAAAACATAGTCCAGCAACAATAAAAAATATAGCAAAGGCACACAGAATAGCAACAGCAGGGAAAACAACAGTAAATACCAATGAAACCATAAAATCAATAAAATAAATAAAAAAATAAAAACAAGGATAAAAATAAATAATAAAAGAAGAGAGACCACATCACATAAAAGCAAGTCTAAAAAAATGCGTTTTAAGAAGTGAAGAAAAGAAGATACTGATTCTGCTGTGTCTGCTGTTTGGTGTGTAATGTCACCAAATATAACATCACTCTTAGAGAATCGTTTTTTATATGTTTTAAAATTCAATATTTTGACAAATTAAGTCCTAATAGTAGTCTACATTTTTAAAAAGTTATGGTTTTAACATTTTTTTCCACACTCAAATTATTTTGTGGCCCTTACACCATTGAAATAAATCGTTTGCTATACATGAAGTCAATTGTTTCTAATTTCTTTCTACATCATACAGGTGTTAAAAAAGTGTAATGCAGGTGGCACCTTGTATGGTGGTCTTGGCCACCAGTGTATGTGTGTGTGAATTGGTGAATGTGACTGTAATGTGAGTGTAAAAAGCGCTTTGAGTGGTCGGTTGACTAGAAAGGCACTACACAAATGCAGATTAATTTACCATTTACGATTTAAAGTCCCACATAATTACAGCAGACCACTTTGAGTGACAGCCCTTCTACCAATAGTGTCCTTGGCTTCTCAGTCAGATCCACCCCTCACTCCTCCACAGCTCAACCCTCTTGCCCAAATACAGGGCAAGAACTACGAGGCGGCTGCCTTCATCAAATTTTGTCCTGCCTCCAGCTCTTGACAATACTCTGATGTGTGTCATAATGGAAAACGCTATTTTTTTTTTTTTTTAAAGATATGTTTTTGGGCATTTTTGCCTTTCAGTAGATAGGACAGCCAAGTGTAAAAGGGGGAGCGAGAGAGAGGGGATGACATGCAGCAAAGGGCCACAGGCTGGACTTGAACCCGGGCTGCTGCAGCAACAGCCTTGTACACGGGGCACCTGCTCTATCCACTAAGCCGCCGACGCCCCATGGAAAACACTGTTGTCTAACAAGTGTTGCACTTGTTGGATTTCTCTCATTTGTAACTGCATTTGTGGCATAATGCTGATGTGGTGGTGCAGTCATAATAAGCTCAGTGCACTGGGATAGGCGCTGCCAAAATTGCCAAAGAGGATGAAAACAGCAGTCTGTTTAGGACCACAGCAAAGCAGGAGCCAAACCTGTGCTCCACAGTGTTTCCACTGGTAACGTCTTTGTCACCACAACAAAAAAACCAAACACTTAAAACAAAGTTTCCTTTCCCTGCCATGAAATGATTGATTGATATCACCAGTTGGAGTTTATAAATGCCATTGCAAACGGCAGTTGAACTCACAGGCAGGAAATCTGTTTTAAATGGTGCGTAATCTGTCAAGCCAGCAGTGGCAACAATGTAACTGTCAGCTGACAAAACAAATCAAGCAACTTCGCACAGTCATTGAAGAGGGGTGGGCCAATATTCCACAGGCCACAGTCAACAACCTGATCAACTTGGTGTTGCACTGCATGAGACAAATGGTGTGTCACAGGAGATACTGACTGAGTCTTTGTATCAAGAAAATACATTTCTTTAGCATTAGCTATGTGAAATCCTAATAAATGTCTTTTTCAAGATCAAATGTCACATTGTAGAGTGTCCTTCTATTGTGACCATCCCAAGGCACACCTGTGTAGTAACCTGACGTGATATATCATGTAATTTGACACGCCTGTCAGGTAGATAGATTATCTTGGAAAAGGACAAGTGTTAACTAACGTGGATTTTAACAACATTGCAACCAAAGTCTGAGAGGAATGAATCTATTGAGTGTATAATTAAGTTATTGGATGTTAGATATTAGATATTAGATGTTAAACTTAAGCCAGTGAAACACGGGAACAAAAACAAAGTGTTGTGTATATATTTTTATTCAGTGTATGTACATACACCCTCTGGTGACGATCTACAATCAGTCATTTATCAAGTTCAAGGTACACCCAAGTTTAATAAACAATAAAGCTTTTTTTTTGTTGGTCATTTGCAGGCCAACCATGAGGGTAACTGTGACTTCATGATCATCTTGTGTCCCTCCTGCAAAGAGCTGATGAGAGCCAATGAGCAGGAGCGCCACAACGAGAGAGAATGTCCAGAGAGGACCCTCAACTGCAAATACTGCAAAGAACCCTTCCTGTTAAAGAACATCAAGGTCAGGCTTCTTTGTATTACTATTATCAAAAAGTGTTCAAGTATTTCTCCATTTGTCATAACATGATGGAAGTATAGATCCTGGGTCACGTGATAACCTTCAGTTGTCCACTGACTCCTAGGGTGCGTAGCAAAATGCTAGTTGAACACCCTGTTGTGTATGTTGTAATGTGCAAGCGCACTGCCTTTTTAATAGGACAGGGTTTATACATGTTGTTGCTTATTGGGTAACACCTTTGACACACCCACCAAACAAGAGAAAAAGTACCTCAAAGCCCACTGCACATCGTTATACACCATTTTGAGGAAACATGTCGGCCAACCTGGAAACTGCAGCAAAGGGTGCAAACAGTTTTCAGATTGAATGTGTCCTAGGGACTTTCTGTCTTTAGGGTTCATATTTACTTCTGACTACTGCCGATCATTTAAATACCCTTGCAGTGGATTTTCATTATCGAGATTGTACCTCTTGTTTACTATTGTAAGAGGGGTTATTAAAGCCCCCACCTACTGTATGTACAAATAACTGTTATTGTGTGCCGCACTTACTATTGGTCAGAGATTTTCAAATGATGAAGCAGAAGAATTGAAAAGGGACAGATGTGAGGCAAAAATATTGTGAGAGGTGAAAAAGAAAATTAAATGGTGTGGTTTAAGAAACAGAAAGTTAAGCTGGGTTCACACCAAATGCAGTGGAGTGCTGCCCGCTTGCTTTCAGTGCCCATATTAGCCCCTTTTCCACCGCAGGAACTGTTATCAATTACCTGGAATTTTGAAAAACCTCTGCACGTTTCCACCGAAATTACCTGGGTAAAAAACTTTCCCTCAACCCCAAATTTACGCTGGAAAAAGTACCTAGTAGGGGGGTAGGACTTTTTAGATTACCCGGAATTCTTGAGGGGCGGGGCTGTTTGCAGAGGAACACTGATTGGTGGAGCACACTTGCAGTGTTCCGCACTTCCTGGTATGGGCAGCCGCCACAAGCTTTATTTAATTTCTACAATCTTCACTTTGTTTCTGTTTTGATTGAGGATGGGTACCGAAACCCGGTACTAAATTAGCCCCGGAGCTAAAATATTAAAGACCGTAGTATTGATAAGCGTTAACGATATCAGTTCTTTTGTGCCGGAGCTGATCTCTTTTACACACACCAATGCGACACGGTAACCGGTGAACAGCCGAGTGGCTGTGGTGGAAACAAAGTGAAAATAACTCGAAAATGACTCATGCTGACGGCAGCTACCGTCGTTACTGTAAGTGACATTAAACCTTAGCGAGAAAGAAGCCAATACTTTATCACGGTGTCTGATTGTTGTTACTGTTTCTTGTAGTTGTGTGTTTTATGGACCGAACTGAGTCTGAAATAAAGATTGAATTGAATACATGTGTTCAGCAAGCATGAACATGTAAACATGTAGACAGTGATATTCAGTATCCTCCGTCCACAGTCTCTCATCCACCGACACTAACATTATGTCTTACACAAGGACAGCACGCTAGTTTGGCTGATAGCGAATTGTTAGCAATAAGCTCAAATGACAGCTGTCTGTATGTAGACTAACTTAGTCAGACACTTATCTTAAAATACTTTTAAACTGAGCTGCTGGCTGAGACAAACAGCCCCAACTCTCTACCAGCACGTAACCAGCCAAGCTGGCGGAGCCAAATACAGGACATGCACTGAATCATCTACGTCATCACACTAATTGAAATAAATTTTCCAGAACTTGAGGTGAGGTGGAAATGCAAACCACACAGATTACCAGGAATTCTTTTACCCAGGTAAACAAATTCCTGGTAATAAAAGTTCCTGGAAATGTTGGTGGAAAAGGGGTTATAGAGTGATTGGACTGTTCACGCTGGATGCGGGGTGTGGCGCTGAGTGGTGGTGGTGATCTGTTTTAGCGCCGGGTGTATTTTTTCCATTAGCTGTGAGCAAATCTGGCAAGAAAACACAGTGAAAACATACTGTTAACGATGTAAGGTGTATATTAAATTAATGATCTGACAATGATAAATAGTAGAATATGCACCCCATGCTTCCACATATTTGTCACTTGTGTCTAAACAGAGAGTGAGATAGATGAACAGAACCACACCCCCACACATGCAATCACACACAGACAGACAGATCCACATGCAGATGCAGACACACACAGACAGAACTCTACATGTGATTTAAACAGAGCAGAGAGCAGAACTGTTTACTGACCAGCACTGAGAAATGCGCTTCTGGTGTGATCGGCCAGGTGGCTGTGCAGCAATTAACAAATCGGGGCGCTTCCTCATCCACTGTCAACCTGGCATTAGCTGTTGTAGTTTGGCTGCTGACTTGGTACACTTACACATTTACAGTAGTAGCAGCGGCCATGACACACATTAATTGAGGGTATTAAAGGGCCAGTGTGTAAAATGGGTTGAAAACAGTGACATCAGTGATCAAACTCTAGATTGCAGGGCTCACTCGCTCACCCCTCCCGTCGGGTAAATGACGATGGCCTCGTAGGGACAAAAAACCTTGCGCACAAGTTTTTCAGGAGTAGGTCTATCTAGCGACAAGGTGAATGTTTATTTAGAAATCTAAACCATGTTACGATATTGTAATGAATCCCTCATGAGCAGGAGACCAGAGTAGCGTTCGGGAAAAAGGCCCGTTTATTTGAGCACTCCAAAAACTCCGGTAACACTCCAGGGGGTAAAAGACTCCGTCCCAAACTCTGACTCTTCTAGCGTAACACACACACACTCCATACACACATACTCGTTTACCATACCAAGTGGGTACACCCTTCCCCCTCTGCTCCACCAATCTCCAGCCTGCACACTGACTGACAGCGTAGCTGGTAAACAGAGCTCAACTGTTTATTTAGCCTAGCGATATCTCCGGACTATAGTAGCTGCAATGGACGACTTTGAACGGGATTTTGAAGAGTTTCTTGTAGTGGACACAGACCCAGAGCCATACCTGTTTGAGCTGGAGCATACAGATGAGGAACTTCATGTGTTTGATGCTGAGCGGGCGAGAAGAGAGGCTGAATGCACAGAATGGGATTCGGTGCTACCATCGTTGGGGAGATATATCATCAGGAAGAAAAGCGCCGCAGAGAGTGCATCACAAGGAGTGAAGTTGCGTCTTCTTTTCCTCGCAGATGACGGTTCGGGTTCATTCTCTCCTGTTGCGTGGTAAGTGTGGTCCATTCGCAAACTTTATAACTAAAAAAACTTTTCACTACTCTCTATCTACGAACTACTAACACTCTCTGCTGTTTCCTCCTCCTCCTTCCTTCCTCCCACTGTCTTCGTTGGTTCATTTTTACATGCGAAACACGTTCTCTGGCTGGCTGGATTGTCCGCTTGGTCTGCCATACATACATGGCGGCGCAAGATGGCGGCCTCTCTAAAGCAAGGTCCTTGCTATATATATATATATATATATATATATATATATATATATGTATATATGTATATATGTATATATATATGTATATATATATATATGTATATATATGTGTATATATATATATATATATATATATAAAAGCATAATTATAAGGCTACGAAAACCAAATGAAACGTAAGGATAAAACTAAAACCCAGCTCACGTTCCCTATTAGTGGGTGAACAATCCAACGCTTGGTGAATTCTGCTTCACAATGATAGGAAGAGCCGACATCGAAGGATATAAACATATTAATGGGTAGAATATTCAGATTCAGATTCAGATTGACAATAAACCATGCCAAATATTACACACTGGCCCTTTAAGGTACTTTAAACCTTTAGCACCTGATTATCACAATTTGCTTCAAACATGACAGGATATCATTATCTCTAAAGTCCATCGCTATCGATAAATCCCCTCAGAAATGATAGAGAAAGAACACTCCTTATACTGAAACTCCAGTACTTTTGTGATAGCTGTATGTACATCCATGGATACACTGGAAACAGGAGCTATGAAGATGTGGCCTATGCATTTTTTTTTCTTTCTTTCTTTTTTTTTTTTTAAAATTCAAGGATGGCAACAGAAACAAAATGTTAGTGCTTGCCCCGTTTTTGCGCTCCACTAGAACTGATTTCATTTGGAACCTCATTTGGCGCTTTCTTCTGCGAGGATAAATAAAACTTGTTACACATCGGTTTAATCAGATAGCTACCTTATTTGTCAACTTTGTGATGCCAACATTTAGATTGAACATGACAGAGGGAGATCCAGGGACAGGAGACTGTCCACTTTTGAAAATCAAGATTTAGTGTTAAGTTTGTTTGACAGACACAGTAATAGATAAAAAGATGATAGCTACTTAACTGGATGCTAGCTAACATGGTGGGTTTTATCCCTTAGCTAAAAGTTTAAGCAAACGTTAGACTGATGTTTTAGTGAGGGGAGATAGCTGGGTATAGGGATTTATGAAAATGCTGTTTTCTTTCAAAAACTGTAAACTGAGGGATACGTTTATTTGGTGTGCTCCTTTGAGGAGATGGCGGAGTCTCAGTTTAGGACACAGATTAAATTGAGAATTACCTCAGAAGAGGAAGTTCACATATGGCTGGAAGACTTCCAAGCTTCCTCTGGGCAGATTTGGAGGAAATCTAAAACGTATCCAAACGCCGGACGTTACAACGCCTACAGGGTAAGTTTACCAAATTGTTACAAATTGGTATAGCTTAAAGCCAGTGATTTTTTTTTCTAGCTTAGTATAACCTGATTAATTGATATTTTATAATTAAATCCAGCCTACTTGAAATAGTCTTGTGTCCCCGAAAAGGCAAATTTAAATACAAGGTAAAGTCGAAGCATGACCTGTGGGGAAGTATTTTGACCCTTTACTTGAGCAAAAGTACTTATACCACACTGTAAAAATACTCTTTTACATTTAAAAGTCCTGAATTGCAAGTGTTAGTCAGGTCAAAGTATGCAAAAATATGGAAAAATGTCCCCTGTGACTGTTATTATATATTATGATTGTATTATTGTTATGAATGCATTAAAGGTACTCTGTGTTACATTTTTACTTAACTGCGACTTAAAAGCTGAGACCTTCCTCAGCTTCCTGAGACTGATTTATATTTACATGATAGATTTTCTGGGAAAAATCCAAAGGATGTGATGTTTATGGGTGTTTCAGAGTGCCTTGCCTCTCTTTAGCTCTGCTACAATGTTAGTGTGCAACACTAGCTAATTTTTTTTTTTTTTTTTAAAGATATTTTTTTGGGCGTTTTTAGCCTTTATTTGACAGGACAGATAAGCGTGAGGGGGGGAGAGAGAGGGGGGGTGACATGCAGCAAAGGGCCACAGGCTGGAGTCGAACCTGGGCCGCTGCGGCAACAGCCTTGTACATGGGGCGCCTGCTCTACCACTAAGCCACCAACGCCCCAACACTAGCTAACTTTAGCTCAGAAATGGAGTCAGCTTACAACAGCAAATGACTGGCACCCACCAAATCTCAGAGTTGAAACATGCTGTGTTTTTGTCATTCATGTTTTGTGTGCAAACTTTTCAATTTGCAAACTAACTAGTAATTAGAGCTGTCAAATAATTGTAATGAAGTAAAAAGTACAATATTCTCCTCTGAGATGTAGTGGCATAGAAGTATAAACTAGCATGAGAAGAAGACACTCAGATAAAGTACAAGCAGAGGTGGAAAAAGTACTGAAAAATTCTACTCAAGTAAAAGTACCTTTTACTTTGATGAAATTCTACTTAAGTACAAGTAAAGCTACCCATTTAAAAATCTACTCACGTAAAAGTAAAAAGTAGTTCGTTTAAAATGTACGTAAAGTAGAAGTTACTTAGTTACTTCCAACAACTTGATGGGGGTCACTCCTATGCAGTGCAAAAATGGTCAAGGGGTCATAAATCCAATCCAAAAACTTTCCAAGTCCCAAATGATGACATCTTTCCAAATAGAGCTATTCAAGTCATTGCAATACACTGTATATTGCAGCACATATCACAGTATACAAAATCATTGTCGCATTGTCAGTTTTGTCTAATATTGCGCAGCCCTCATTCATTTTGACTCACCAACACAACTGTTAGACTGATGATACACAGAGCAACTTTTTGAGCAATGTTGTTGGGCATTATTCTCAGGGATGCAAACAGGTGTATGGTCAAAAAAGAGAGAGCCTGTCGAAGCGAAATTCTGAATATTAAAATACACCAACACTAATTTGGAAGAATACTGTGTATTCCAAAAGAGACCAAATCCACTGAGCAACAGTGTTTCCCCTATATGCAACTAGAAATATGACCGCTGCTGCTGATTTATTTTTTTTTTCGTCTTAGCTCTTAGAAACTACTATTTGGCGCTTCATAACCAGGTCAAATCAGACAAAGTGTGACAGACGCTTCATATAATAACATAACAATATACTTTTTATTGTGTTATATGGTGAAACGTTTCACTTTATAACGTGATGACTTATATTGTTTACATGACGGCATGTCATTTCTGTCTATATGGTTGAGCATTTACAATCCTCCTCTCTGTATTGCGCACAGCGGAGTTTGGACAGCGGAGTTAAATGATACATTCCAAAACTGCCTGATAATGACCTAAAGTGATAAAGCTGAGATCACAAAGGGGTTATAAAAGACCTTGGAATCATAGTTCACCATTGTGATAGATTATGATTTAGGATACAATACTACCCAATTAATGCAAAAAGTAGATTGATTGATTGATTATATCCCTAAAAAACTGAAATAGGCAGCCAGATTGTTTAAATGTTCATTAATTGCAAGTTTATTTTGTGTCTTAGGTGGATTTAAGGTGTCAGCGCAATACCTTTCCCAATACAGCTGGGAAAAAAGACCAAAATGTGGTGCCATGATGTACTTGGTCCTGAAAAGGCACACACACAGTCAAGACAGGAAGTCAAGGTAATTCAGATAAGATAATACTTAAATCATCCAGTGGAGTAAATTATTTATCACAGCAACCATGTTCATACAAAAACACAAAATAACATAATATTCACAAACTGTTGAGGATCCTAATATATAAGAATGTTTTTAAGAATGCATTCTTTAGAAATGCTTTAATGTCTAATTTAGATTGGTTAAAAACTTAGTTACACTGAGCTGCAAGCACAACTCCGTGAGGTGAATGATGTCAGGTTGCTGAAATTAGCCTACTCTCATCACTACAACACATAATTTGAATGACCATGTTTTGTTTTGCATCAACGCTGTGTGGCAAAATGCAACATATGAATGGTAAATGAACTTGCACTTGTACAGCGTCTTTCTAGTCTCTGAACCACTTAAAGCATTTTTACACGACTAGACGTTCATACACTGGTGGCCAAGGCTACCAAAGAAGGTGTCATCTGCTACTGAGTTAAACATTCATATGCACTCACACACCAATGGCACAACCATTGGGAGCAATTTGGGGGGGCTTTATTTTCCCAAGGACACTTTGATATGCCGAATGGAGGAGCCCGGGATCAAACTACCAATTGTCCAATTAATGGACGACTCATGCTGTCAGTGTTTTTCTATTCTGATGTTCGAATTAATATTTCTGCTGGGTATGCTGCATTTTACTGCTGTAGATGTTTAAGGTTGTGCTTATTTGAACTCCTTTGTGTACAGGTTGGTAATTTAATCTACAGCAATTCATCATATTCTATCAGATCATCTTGTAGTGTGGCTGTCCTTCTGAGAACCACGTATCTCTAAGAAGTCAGACAAACAGCCCTGTTTCCTCCTTCAAATTTTTGCAGAATTTATCACAGTATTTAAGACTTGCATATCTCTGAACTTTGAGACTTTATCTGGGCCACGTTTTGTTTGTTAAACAGAGGAGGGATACAAAGCTGCTGCGGGCCCTTTTTGGCAGCAAGTAAAAAAAAAAAAAAAAAAAATCTCAAGAATGTGGCTAAATCCAGTACATCTACATTGGAAAAACTGGCATGGAATCATTTTTAAAATGGAAAAGTTGACTTACTTTTTGAAGTTCCAAAAAGAGAAGTTCAATCAAATTTGGAATAAATGAATGGAATTTATAACCCCAATACCTTTTCAATTCAGTTTCAGTTCAATTCTATTTATAAAGCCCAATATCACAAATCACAATTTGCCTCACAGGGCTTTACAGCATATGACATCCCTCTGTCCTTTGGACCCTCACAGAGGATAAGGAAAAAACCCCTTAAACAGGGGAAAGAAAATGGTAGAAAACTCTGGAAGAGCAACTAAGGAGGGATCCCTTTTCCAGGACAGACAGACGTGCAATAGTTGCCGTACAGAACAGATCAATATAATAAATTTGCAGTAATCCATATGACAAAAGCTTACAATAACATTAATTGTAGTAATAATGTTATGATAATAATAACCGTAATTGTGCTTGCATATGTTGTAAGTATATATTAATATATGATAGTATATCTCTGTGACAATAATAATAATCATATGTGTGTAATAACAGTGGAAGTATGACTAATAATAATAGCAGAAGTAGGAGGCATCAGACAGGACCATGGCAGCAGCGTAACCACGACACACGATCGGGCGTAACTGCAATACGAAGTAACCTGCGAGACAGTGGAGCACAAAGGCGAAGAAGCAGAGTTAGTGACATGCAGTAAAGTCGAGTTAGCGATATGCAGTAATAGGATGGGAATGTTAGCAAATGAATAAGAATAAACTTTTCAGAAACTGAGGAGAGAAGGAGAAGGAGAGAAGGTGCTCTGTGTATTATAGGAGGTCCTCCGGCAGACTAGGCCTATGTCAACCAAACTAGGGGCTGGTCCAAGACAAGCCTGAGCCAGCCCTAACTGTAGGCTTTATCAAAAAGGAAAGTCTTAAGTCTAGTCTTAAATGTGGAGAGTGTCTACCTCTCGGACCGAAACAGGAAGATGATTCCACAGAAGGGGAGCCGGATAGCTGAAGGTTCTGGCTCCTGTTCTACTTTTGGAGACTTGAGAAACCACAAAGTAACCCTGCATTATCAAAGTGCAGTGTTCTGGTGGGATAATAGGGCACTATGAGCTCTCTAAGATATGATGGAGTCCGACCAGAGCTTTGTAAGTTAGGAGAAGGATTTTAAAATCAGTTCTGGATTTTACAGGGAGCAAGTGCAGAGAAACTATATATATATATATATATATATATATATATATATGTATATATATGTATATATATGTATATATATATATGTATATGTATATATATATATATGTATATGTCCAAAATGTTAGAGGTTGTTTTGTTTCACCAATGTACAAGTCTGGGCAGTGAGGCAGTGAGGAATGCCCAGACTTGTACATTGGTGAAACAAAACAACCACTAAACAAACATATGGCCCAACACAGAAGGGCTAACTTGTCAGGGCAAGACTCAGCTGTCTATCTACACCTCAATGAGAAAGTACACTCCTTCGAAGACAGCAATGTGCACATTTTGGACAGGGAAGACAGATGGTTTGAAAGAGGTGTAAAAGAAGCCATCTATGTGAAAGGAAAAGCCATCTCTCAATAGAGGAGGAGGTCTGCAACACCACCTATTCCCCACCTATAATGCTGTCCTTTCATCCTTGCCCTGGAGGTTTAACAACTTAACCTCTAAAAACAATGGTTGTTCACAAATGGCCTCATGTGACGCTAACGACTCCAATTGCAGCATTGCAGCAGGAGTTTCAACGACTGTCGTTGACACACCATTGGAGCACTGACGAACCTGTGAAGACCTCCCCAGAGGTTAAATACCTGGGTGCTTCCACACGAGTTTGTCAGACTAGTTCCAGCCTAGTCAGACGAGCATGAACCGATGAAGCCTCTTGGATAAGCAGTGAAACGTCTTCTAAGACAAAACCAAGTCCAGTTGCGTTTGATTCAGTTGCCTTGAGATAACTTAGACCTGGATGATAAATTTGCACAGCGGGCCGCAGTAGCTTGCCTTCCAACTCCAATTTCGCGTGGACGCGCGCTAGGCTTCATGTGCACTCCATTCACTGAATATGCACAGACGCACCCAATGCCTGCAAGTGCAACCTCTCCACTCTTTGATATGCAGTGCCGGCCCTACTACGTGGTTGAAGTAGGAAGAAATCGTGCCTGTGCTCTTCTTCCATGACACATCAGTCATAGCGTAACCCTATGGAAATTCAGTAATGAATACGGATATTCAGTAATGAAAAAAATAGACTTATGAAATTTGATTGGGAATTTTTACAGGGGTACAGTCCATGTTTACTGAGGCACGTGCCCCGCTGAAAAGCATCTGGTGACTGGTCTCTCCCCTAATCAGACCAGGTTTTCCCCAGAAAGTTCGCCAATTATCTACAAAGCCCGCATCGTTTGCTGGACACAACCTGGACAGCCAGCAATTGAATGATGACATGCGGCTAAACATCTCATCAGTGATCAGATTTGGGAGAGGTCCAGAGAAAACTACGGAGTCCGACATGGATTTTGCATATGCACACACCGAAGCAACATCAATTTTTGTGACCTCCACTTGGCGCAACTGGGTGTCACTACCGCCGATGTGAACATGAATCTTACTAAATCTAGTTTAGCCTAGCCAGCAGTTTTACATTTGACTCAGTGTTGCCCATTCTGGTCCCAGGGATACATTTTACTATGCTCGCTGGTGTTGCTAACTTCACGTTTCTCAGAATAGAGCTGCCAATGACCAGAGTTTTCTCCTCAGCAGATGTGTCACTGAACGGGGAAAAACGGTTAGAAATGTGAACAGGCTGGTAGTGAATTGTGGACTTTGGCTTAGTACTATGCTTCTCCCGGATAGTCAACTAGCCTCCCGTCTGCATGGGGGTTGCTAGAGGACCACTAACAGAGGCTATGCTATGTGGCTCCATGCCAGCTACAGGGGGCTGGCTACTGCAGCTACTATGTGATTTTTCATGGTGCAGAGCCGCTGTTCCAATTCACTAAGCCTCACCTCCAAAGCAGCAAATAAACTACATTTATTAGATGTACTATTTCGCTAAAGGAGGCAGGGAAATAAGTAAACATCTGGCACACCAAGCAAGAGAGAGCAGGATAAGGAGGGGCCATCACTAAGTGCTAAGCTAATGTAGCTAACAAGGCAAGTAGCGTGTAAACAACAGCTGGGATTAGCAAGAAAGTCATTGAAAGAAGAAGAGAGCTATGAGTGCTTAAATGGTACTAGTGTGGCTTTAAATGTGTAGTAAATATTTAGCAGCTGAAATGAGCAGTATCAGAAAATTTGCTGGTAAGAGCTCGCTAGAGCAGCACGAAGAGGCTATTACAGAAGCACTGGAAATAAGACAACATGCTTAACGCTGTACTACACCATGACATCACAGGGCATTTGGAAGGAGTTTGAGTTTGCCACTTTTCTTGATGGCAATAGTGGAAATGCCACTTTTTACGTACGAATGTACAGTTACATTTTTAATAGAGTGTGGGATAGTCATATGTAAGAAAGCAACACAAAAATTGCTGACCAGTTGAAGTAGAAGTATACATTGGTATGTAGGTTGAATACTTACATGTGGGTAAATATAGATGTGTATGTATGTAGATGTGTTACATCTGTATATGTGGAAGGTTCTATACACACACATATATACAGTCATGTGAAAAAATTAGGACACCCCATTAAATATTCAGTTCTTTATTAAGAAATCTTCACATATCAATGGCTAATCTTTATTTATCTCTGGAAAAGAAGTTGATTTAACCTTGTTTTACTCATTAAACAAAAGTTATCAACAAAAATGTGTATTCTAACTGAGGAAAAAGTTAGGACACCCTGCCCCCTAATAGCTAGTGTTACCTAGCCTGGTTCCAGACCATAGACCCCACCCACTCAACTGAGTAGACTTACATCTGTGGTCTGGCATACTGCAATGAATTTGTAATTTATCTCGTCCAAACGATGGACGGACCAATGAACGCCGGGGGTGGGGGCGGGTCTAGCAATTAGCCAATCAGCGCCACGCTTATGTCAAGCTGTACGCCGTTGGGTAACTGGTGAGGATAGCAACAATAGCGACCGCTACAGGTATCGAGGTATTTCGCCACCACTCGCGTTAATGGAGGATCAAATTAAGGAAGCTGCTAAATTGGATTTAACAGCGATGCAGCTGGGCGTGCACGACGACGGAGACATTTTAAGCGGGCAATGCTCACTTGTTTTCGGCAACCCCGAGGCATGGATACCAATGACGTCAGATTCTGGATGAGTCGTTGATCTCTACTGATTGGTTGGGGGAAAAATATAATTCTCTCCCCCTTGTAAATCGCCTTCAATGGAGGCGATGTCAGACTGAAGGTTCTGAGAGCTTCAGTCTGACACTCAGGCTAAGTGTTACCCCCTTTGGCTGAAATAACTTCAGTGATATGCTTCTTGTAACCATCTATCAGTCTCTGACATCGAGGTGAGGAAAGTTTGCCCCACTCCTCAACGCAGAAGTGTTTCACTGTGAGATGTTTGAGGGGTTTCCTGCATACACAGCCCGTTTCAAGTCACGTCACAGCATCTCAATGGGATTAAGATCTGGGCTTTGACTCGGCCATTCCATGACTCTCCATTTCTTAATTTTCAGCCAGTCCTTGGTGGATTTACTGGTATGTTTTGAGTCATTGTCATGTTGCAGGGTCCAGCTCCGCTTCAGCTTTAATATTTTTTACAGATGGTCTCACATGTTCCTCAAGCACCCTCTGATACACGGTAGAATTCATGGTGGATTCTATAATGGTGAGCTGGCCAATTCTTGCTGCAGCAAAGCACCCCCAAACCACGACACTTCCACCTCCATGTTTTACAGTTGGTATGAGGTTCTTCTCCTGGAATGCTGTATTTGGTTTATGCCAAACATGCCTTCTGTTATGGTGTCCAAATAATTCAATTCGTCTATTGTTGCTTTTAATTTGCAGTTATGAAACTGACATGTCATGACAGTCAAGAACCCCCCCGGGATTCCGGCAGCCAATCAGCGTTGCGCTGCAAGTGACAGGACCCAGCGAAATACCCCTCCAGATGAGATTTCTCATCTCAAGTGACAAGCGAAAAATTGCTCTGTCGCTCTGTCGCTCGGAGCCCGAGCGATTTTTCTCCCGGACGAATATACGCTCAATCGCCCGTTTGCATTGACTTTGTATGTAAACTCGTCGCTAGCGAAAAAAAAAACAGGTCCGGTGTGAACACACCTTTAGATTCATCTGTCCAAAAAACATTATTCTAGAAGTCCAGGGGCCTCGTGTCCAAAGACTTGTGTGGATTTCCTACTGAAACATGGCTTATGCTTAAATCCAGAAAACGTATGCACAAAAACATCCAGATGTATGAATCTGTGCATATGCATGAATCCAAGCACATTTCTTTTGTACATCCCAATCAAGCGGAGGATGGCTGCCTACCGCCAAAGTGTGGCCAAAACAGGTGGGGGGACAGAAGAGGAGGAGCTCACCCCGTTTGAACAGAGAGTCGCCGCAATTGTGGGTGACACGGATTACCCCCAAGGTAAATAACTATAAATTTGTGTAACTTACAACAAATGTGTTCATACGGGTCATACAATAGCCTGCTCACAGCCCTATGAGATAGTGGTTCATGCATAAATGTTCATGAATTCAAATAAACACAAGAAGTTTGTGCTCTAAAAAAAAATAATAAATAATAAATAAATTAATAAATAAATAAATAAATTAAAAGGGATCAGCACTCAGTGAATAACCTCCTAAGCCCTACGACAAGCTATTATGGCAAGGCTTAACTATACAGACCAGTGAGCAGTGATAACTAACATGTCTTTGGGGTCATCGGGTGGGAACCTCCTTTCACCGGTGTTTCGTCTAGTTGGTCCCACGACACCTCCAGGAGGCTAGACAGTGATCTCTGGCGTCCCAGAGACACTCCCCTAATGCCAGGTCTCACTGCTCCCCACACTAACCGAACAACCTCCTTTACCTTACCTATACTACCACAGAGGAGGTAGACCCAGGGAAGGAAGCCTTGTTAGGCTATCACACTCCCCCGCCGGGTTAGGCTGTACAGTCTACCTCCCCAAGATGAGCCCTCACAACAATGACACCTCCAGGAGGCTAGACAGTGATCTCAGCCCAAACAGCACTGCCACCTTCAACCAAACCCAGGCTCCGTTTATGCGAGCTCCAGGCAGAAGCAATGCTGATACTACCTTTACTAGCACATTCACCATACTCTATTTCACATGCTACATAGCATAACTACAATGTAAGCTAAAGTTAAAGGAGATAAATGAACTCACAGGATCAGCAAACACACTCACTTTGTAGCATGGTCTCAAACAAAATGGATTCAGATAGGCCACTCCCACACTTAAATAACCTTCCTCTTCCTGGATTTCCTCCTTACTTACACATGGCTTTCTCAGCCCAAACAGCACTGCCATCTTCAACCAAACCCAGGCTCCATACATGCGAGCTCCAGGCAGAAGCAATGCTGATACTAGCTTTCCTGTCACATTCACCATACTCTATTTCACACACTACATAGCATAACTACAATATAAGCTAAAGTTAAAGGAGCTAACTGGACTTACAGGATCAGCAAGCACACTCACCTTGCCGCATGGCCTCAAACAAAATGGATTCCAATAGGCCACTCCCACACTTAAATACTTCCTCTTCCTGGATTTCTCCTGAGAGGAAGTGGATCTCTCCACCTGATCTCAAGGAGTTATGTGCCCTGCTTAGTAGTTCCCCTGCTGGCCCCAGCTGACATTATTTCTTCTGTAATAGATAAACTGGCTGCATTTAATTGCTTCATCTGACATTTCCCTCACTGTCTTCCTCAAACTCTGTCCCTGCACTCCGAGTTCCCCCAGGAGTGAGACAGTTGATCTTGCTATGAATCCCCTATACCCCTACACCCCACTTCCACTGGACAAATCCTAGTCTTCCATCCTCGCTGCTCAGCTTCTGCTCCTAAGTCTGCATATCTAAGCTTTTTTCTTTCATATGCTTCTTCCACTGAGTCTTCCCAAGGAACTGTCAGCTCAATGAAATACTCACTGTTGACTCACTGACCACAACACTAAGTCAGGCCTCTGCCTGGTACAGACTATTTCCTGAGGAACAACAAGCTTTCCCCCTAAATCTACTTGCATTTCCCAATCACAAGCACCTTCTAGGCGGCCACACCCTTGCCTCCTCACTAACTTATCCCTTCTGTATTTCTCTCCCTCACGGACAAACTGAATTACTAAGCTCCTATCCTTAACACCTTCTGAATTCACCTGTCTTCGTTTCCCTTTGATGCCTGCAGCTAAACATTTCAACACCTGATTATGTCGCCATGTATATCGGCCTTGTGACAAGCTAACTTTGCAGCCTGACAAAATATGCTTTAAAGTTGCGGTACGTGAACACAATGGGCATGACGGGTCCTCATTTACCCACAGTTTTAGGCTCTGGGGGGTTGGTAAGACATCATATGTAGCCCCTATCAGGAATCTAATACGATTCTCCTCCATACTCCACAGGTCCCTCCAACTAAGCTTCCTCTTCTCTACACTTTCCCAATTCAACCACTGTCCCTGTTTAGCCTGGGCCACTACCTTTGCACCCCTTACTATCTCTTCCTGTCTGCGTATCTGTTCTACAACCAGCTTTCTTTTATCTTTGAGGCCTGCTGTATTCCATACCGGTTTACCTGAGCCAAGCCCCAGGCCTCCCCGGCCAAACTGAACATTACCTACAATCTCTGCATGTCTAAGAGCTGCCTCTGCCTCCTGAACTGCCGATCTTGGGTTCCACTTCCTCCCCTTGGTTGGATTTGGAACCACACTCCTAACTACCACATCCTTACTCCCAAATAACAAGAGCTCTGTCCTGACCTTGGTACATTTAAATTCCTCTGTTAAACTAGATACTGGCAGCTGAAGTATCCCTTTTCCATACAATGCAACACTACTTAGGCACCTAGGAGCGCCCAACCACTTCCTAATGTAGGAGCTAACCGACCTTTCAATTCTCTCCACAACAGATATTGGAATTTCATAAATTGACAGTGGCCACATTAACCTAGGATATAGCCCAAATTGCAAACACCACAACTTCAACTTTCCTGGAAGTTCTGATTTATCTATTCTATCCAATCCTTCAGCCACATCTTTTCTAAATTTCACCACCTGTTCCTTATCATTCAACTCTACATTGTACAACCTACCTAAGCTCTTTACTGACTTTTCCCTAATTGTTGGGATGTCCTCATCATCTATCACAAACTTCCTATCACTTAATTTCCCTCTACATATCGAGATGCTTCTAGATTTACTAGGCTTGATTTTCATGCTGGCCCGCTTGAGGTTCTTATTTACCTTCTCTAGTAGCCTCTTTGTACATGGCATTGTTGTGGTCTCCAGTGTCATGTCATCCATGTAAGTCCTAACTGGTGGAAGATGCAACCCATTCTGCCGTCTCTCCCCACCTACCACCCACTTAGAAGCCCTGATGATTACTTCCATTGCCATAGTAAATGCTAACGGAGAAATTGTACACCCTGCCATGATGCCTATTTCTAACCTCTGCCAACCTGTTGTGAAACCTGCTGTACTTAGACACAACCTAATATCCTGAAAATATGCTTTCACTAAGTTAACAACTACCTGTGGCACTCTGAAGTAGTCAGACGCACTCCAAATGAGGCTGTGCGGAACTGAATGCAGAAGTGCGCTGGGGAAAAGGTGAGGCTGATAAAGAAATTCACACTTTACGCACGGGTTGATTGACATGGGTACTTTACACACAGAGACAATCAGGGGCTTGTTAGAAAGCTCTGAAGCTGTAGTTTAACCAGCAAAAAACAGCAAGTCACTAACTTTAACCACTACTGATGCTGAAGACAGGATAATATTTGGGGGCGCACATGCTCAGTGAGCATCAGGGGGATTTATATTAAACGAATAAATTATTTACTCACCAAGAAGCCACCCATCGCGCACACAATGCCAGCTTGTAGTCTGTTCCCAACCATGCTGTTACTCAGAATGTATGAATCGTGCGTTGAACCTGGTCACCTCGCCACAATGTTGGTTAATTGCATTTGCGCATCACATATGAGCTGTACATTGATCGAATGAAAATGTTTCCTGTTGACATAAACAAATTAATCCAGTGATGGCGCTTTTATAGCAATGTGTATGCAGTCGATAGCTCCAATTACATTAGGTAAACCGGCTCTTGCTGCAAATTGTGCTTTAATGTTGGCCTGTTCAGCTGCATTGTATGGGAATTTGATATACCTGGCTGACATGCGGATAATGCCGTCCAACACAGCTGGCATGGCTCGGCTCAGGGTCGACTGGCACAGTCCCGTTCGGTCGGCCAGCTCCCTCTGGAATGCCCCTGTTGCTAGGAACCACGAGGTGGTCAGCACCTGTATGGATGGCTCCTCGCCGTGTCACACTCCAAGGCCAGCCAGGAGGATTGCCCTCAGGAACCTAAAGCGGCTGATCATCTTCTTCTTTTCGTGTCTTTCATGCTGGTTGGTTATATGACAGTTTCCCATTTCTTTACACAGTCCTTTGCATTTTTATTGAACACTGCAAGATCCTATGAGCTGCACTGGTTGGGTAGTAGGGGGCAGACAAGGCAGTGCTGCATTGTATGGTCCTCTTCTCCACATTCACAGGTGGGTTTGGCCAGTTTCATAGCCCCATCTGACCATGGCAGCTTTTGATCGCCCTGTTCCTGTTCTCAGGCGGTTGAGTGTCTTCCACTGGACCCATGGTGCTTCTGAGCCTGGGCTTCAGAAGGAGGGATACCCATGTCAATAGGAAGGGGGTCATCCACAAGCCTGAGTCTGGTTTCTTCCTGTGATGCTATTAGGGGCTGGACATGGCTGAGAAAGCTTCTCCTGGACTTCAGCCGTTGGGCCGGGGGTACACGTCCGCAGTGGAGGTGGCGTTCATCACTGGTGGCCTTGGTCATCTCTACTCGGCTGGCGGCTCCCCGTCTCACATCAGCAGGGGCAATATCAGCGAGGAGGTGCAGGTTGTTTATGTTGGTGGGCTTCAAGCAGCCAGTGATTGAGTTGCAGGTATTATTCAACACTGGGTCTAGTTTCTTGGCATGGGATGATCTCTCCCAAACAGGACACGCATACTCCGCCGAGGAGTAGCACAGGGCCAGAGCAGTAGATCTTTTTTTTTTTTTTTTTTTGTTAGATCAATTATTTATTGTTCTTTTTCAAGTTACAAAGGCAGATGTTCTGTGTCCAGCGTGACCCAGTACAAATTACAATGGCAACAATACCTGCCCCAACCCTAATTCCCCCAACCCATGCCTAAGACACGGTAGAATTTGCAGGCCTATGCAGGCCTATCAAAATTTGGTATTCTGGAAGGTCTAGTAATGTGGAGGCCACAGAATCATAAAAATGCTGGTCAAAAGAGTTAGGGGCATAGACACATATTAGAGCTATTTTAATGCCATTTAAAACTATTTTGCAAAAAGTAATACGACCATCATCGCTTCCACCTATTCCTAAAACTGATACATTTAAATTGCGTTTTGCAGCAATGAGGACACCTTTACTTTTTGTTACATGACATGAGGAGGCAATCACATGACAATGTTTGTTTTGAAATCTACATAGATCAGCTTCCAGAAAATGTGAATGTGAACTCTTGAATAAAAGCGAAATGAAACATTCTTCCTGGAGAGCATCTCAAGGGTACTTGTGCGCTTTTGAAGAGAATTAAGGCCCCTTGAGTTCCAAGACAAAACTGTGATTTTATTCATAGCCATTATTATTCATATGTACAGTCAGGTCCATAATTATTTCGACAATGATTCAGTTGTCATCATTTTGGCACTGTACACCACCACAATGGGTTTTATATGAAACAATGAATACCTGCTTAAAGTGCAGACTCTCAGCTTTCATATAAGGCTTTTTTCAAAAGTGTAGTATGAACTGTGTAGGAATTACAACCATTTCTTCACACAGTCCCCCAACTCTTAGGGCTCATAAGTATTTGGACAGACTAACATGATCATCAGTTTAACAGTCAGTTTTAATACTTGGTTGCAAATCCTTTACAGTCAATAACTGCCTTAAGTGTTGGACACATAGACATCACCAGATGCTGGGTTTCTTCCCTGGTGATGCTCTGCCAGCCCTTTACTGCAGCCGTCTGCACTTCCTGTTTGTGTTTTGGGTGTTTTGCCCTCAGTTTTGGCTTCAGCAAGAGAAACGCATGCTCAGTTGCATTCAGGTCAGATGATATGACTTGGCCATTGCAGAACATTCCACTTCTTTGCCTTAAAAATGTCTTTGGTTGCTTTTGCAATATGCTTCAGGTCATTGTCCATCTGCACTGTGAAGCATCGTCCAATGAGTTTTGAAGCATTTAGTTGAATCTGAGCAGATAATGGTGCCCCAAACACTTCAGCTTTCATCGTGCTGCTCTTGTAAGCAAGACAAGACTTCACTAGAATAAATACAGAGGGTTTATCACAAGATGCAAACCATTGGTTAGCCTTGAAAATGAAAGGCCAGATTAGAGTTTGTCAAAAACCATCCAAAAAGCCTGTACAGTTGTGGAACAGCATATTATGGACAGCTAAAACAAAGATCAACTACCAGAATGATGGGAAGAGAAGAGAAGGAAGAAGGGAAGGAACTGCTCATGATCCAAAACACACCACCTCATCAGTGAAGCATGGTGGCGGTACTGTTATGTCATGGCCATGTGTGGCTGCCAGTGGAACTGGTTCTCTTGTATTTATTGATGATGTGACTGCTGACAAGAGCAGCAGGATGAAAGCTGAAGTGTTTGGGGCTACATTATCTGCTCAGATTCAACCAAATGCTTCAAAACTCATTAGACGATGCTTCACAGTCCAGATGGACAATGACCTGAAGCATACTGCAAAAGCAACCAAAGACTTTTTAAGGCAAAGAAGTGGAGTGTTGTGCAATGGCCAAGTCATATCATCTGACCTGAATCCAATTGAGCACGCATTTCTCTTGCTGAAGCCAAAACACCCAAAACACAAGCAGAGCATCACCACGGAAGAAACCCAGCATCTGGTGATGTCTATGTGTCCAACACTTCAGGCAGTCATTGACTGCAAAGGATTTGCAACCAAGTATTAAAACTGACTGTTTAATTGATCATTATGTTAATTCGTCCAAATACTTATGAGCCCTTAAAGTCAGGGGACTGTGTGAAGAAATGGGTGTAATTCCTACACGGAGTTAACGTTCAGTTTGGTGTTTTTGATGTGTCCTTTATAGGAGAGAGTGCGATCCAGTGTTACACCAAGGTAGACAGGGTTGGTGCAGTGCTCAAGGGGTGTTCCAGACCATGTGATTTTAAGGGGTCTGTTTGCTTCCCGGTTCCTGAGATGGAACGAGCAGGCTTGGGTCTTCACAGGGTTTGCGTGTAGGTGGTTGCGCTCATAATAGAGGTGTAGCTCATCTCTAGGGCTGAGGTGAGATTTACTTCTACAGCTTCAAATGTACTCTCTTGGGATGTTACACAGAGGTCATCAGCGTAGATGAACCGTTCAGTGTTCTGTGCCATTGGCTGGTCATTGGTGTAGATGTTATATAGTAGTGGAGCCAGCACACTACCTTGAGGCAAGCCATTCCGTTGTCGTCGCCAGCGACTTTGCTTGTTGTTCAGGACAACATAGAAGCGCCTATCTTTCAGGAGGGCTCTGATGAGGTCTGTGAATGCCAGGTCTTTGGTAATCTCCAAGATCTTTCTCAAGGGAGAACGTCTCAGTCAGTCCGGTGTTTTGGGAATGCTGAAGTTGGTCTTATTATTGTAGGCGATTTTAACATTCATGTTGATGTTAATAATGATTCCCTGGCTACCGCGTTTATCTCACTATTAGACTCCATTGGCTTCAGTCAGGGTGTACATGAACCCACTCACAGTCTTTCCACAGAATCCCTCGATATCGGATCATTATTTGATTACTTTTGATTTCTTTTTACTCGATTACACGCCACTCAGTAACAGTTACTATACTAGATGTTTATCAGATAGTGCTGTCGCAGAATTTAAGGAAATGATTACTCTGTCATTAAATTCAATACCAAGTCCTTCAGTAACAGAGGTTTCCTGTACTGACTTTAACCTCTCCCAAATTGATCATTTTGTTGATAGCGCCGTAGGCTCGCTGCGAACAACACTTGACTCTGTAGCTCCTCTTAAAAAGAAGTTAAAAAAGCAAAGAAAGTTCGCTCCTTGGTATAACTCTCAAACCCGTAAGTTAAAACAAATATCGCGAAAGTTTGAAAGGAATTGGCGATTAACCAAACTGGAAAAATCTCGTTTAATCTGGGCAGACAGTCTCAAAACTTATAAGAGGGGCCTCCGCAATGCCAGAGCAAACTATTACTCAGCTTTAATAGAAGAAAACAAGAATAACCCCAGGTTTCTTTTCAGCACTGTAGCCAGGCTGACTGAGAGTCAAAGCTCTATTGAGCCTTGTATTCCTTTAGCCCTTAGCAGTAATGATTTTATGAGCTTTTTTAATGACAAAATTCTAACTATTAGAGGCAAAATTCATGACCTCCTGTCCTCAGATAGTAGGCCTACCTATCTAACCTTAAACACAGCTGTAAGACCTAATATATATTTAGATTGTTTCTCCCAAATTTCTCTTCAAGAATTGACCACAGTGATTTCTTCATCTAAATCATCAACGTGTCTCTTAGACCCCATCTCAACTAGGCTACTTAACCCTTAGATGCATAAGTGGGGTCAAAAATGACCCCAGGGGTTGTTTTTCTTCATTATCTATGGAATTAAAAGTTTTTATCATTTCATATTCCAGGTATTCCTCATGAAACATGTTTTTGACATGAGGCCATTTGCATTTAAAAAAAAATTGTATACATTTTAAGAAATTGTTGTTTTTGTATCACTACCCCACTCTTCCATAAGTGGGGTCAAAAATGACCCCTAGCATTTCCTATGGAATATCAAGGGTTAGACCTAGGAATCTTTGATTCTTATTGACTGTGACTGTCAGGTATACATTTACTGTTGCACTTACACATCTAATGCCAGCAGTCTCACCACCCAGGAGGATTTTTATACAGCAGCAGACATGTTGGTATTATATTCGTTTTATATCTTGGAATACATATGACGTTATAAAATGTGAACTTATTTTCTACATCCATGACTTTTGTGTGATAAAGTATAGTATTGTCATCAAATCAGCCTACTTTGTAGTTAGCTAACACTAGCTAACTACAGTGTAGGTACTAGTTAGCTAACTACTATGTAATGTTAGTACTGTAATGTTAGCTAGCTAGCATTACTGCATTTGTTGTGTAGAGATAAGCAGCCTTACTAAGATATTTATAGCTTCCTTGTGATAAAATCTTACCACTTTTGTGTGTGTGCTTGCGCGCATGTTAGGTAGCCTATTATGCTATTATTGATTATTCAGTGATGTCATTAGTAAGTGTGTGTGTGTGTGTGTGTGTGTGTGTGTGTGTGTGTGTGTGTGTGTAACATTACTGCATTTGTTGTGTAGATATAAGCAGACTTAGTATGATATTTATTGCTTCCTTGTAATAAAATGTAACCTGTTAGGTAGCCTATTATACTATTATTTATTATTCAATGATGTCAATATGATGTTAATAAAAAGTGATAAATGAACATGTTAATCATTAAATCACTCTTTTGTTGACCAAAATATAATACAAATCATCATCTTTAACCAAAATGAAAGAAATTGCTTAAGTTTATCACATAAAATGCATTGATTCTAATTGGGGTCATTTTTGACCCCACTTATGGAAGAGTGTAGGTATTGGTAGGTCATGCATCTAAGGGTTAAGGAGGTTTTACCTTTAGTTAACACTCATATATTAGATATGATCAATCTGTCCTTATTAACAGGCTATGTACCACAGTCTTTTAAGGTAGCTGTAATTAAACCTCTTCTAAAAAAGCCCACCCTGGATCCAGAGGTGTTAGCCAACTATAGACCAATATCTAATCTTCTCTTTATGTCAAAGATCCTTGAGAAAGTAGTCGCAGACCAGCTGTGTGATTTTCTCCATGATAATAATTTATTTGAGGAATTTCAGTCAGGATTGAGAGTGCATCATAGCACTGAGACAGCACTAGTTAAAATTACAAATGACCTTCTGATTGCTTCAGACAAAGGACTTGTCTCTGTACTTGTTTTATTAGATCTTAGTGCGGCGTTTGACACTATTGACCATCAAATTCTGCTACAGAGACTGGAACACTTAATTGGCCTAAAAGGTTCTGCACTAAGCTGGTTTAAATCTTATTTATCTGATCGTTTTCAGTTTGTTGACCTTCATAATGAATCATCCTTACGTACTAAAGTTTGTTTTGGAGTTCCGCAAGGTTCTGTGCTCGGACCAATCCTATTTATTCTATATATGCTTCCTTTAGGCAACATCGTTAGAAATCACTTTGTTAATTTCCATTGTTATGCGGATGATACACAGTTGTATTTATCGATGAAGCCAGAAGAAAGTAATCAATTAACTAAACTCCATAACTGCCTTAAAGACATAAAAACCTGGACGAGCACCAATTTCCTGGTGTTAAATTCAGACAAAACTGAAATTATTGTTCTTGGCCCCAAACAACTCAGAGACTCTTTATCTGATTACATAGTTTCTCTAGATGGCATTGCTCTGGCCTCTACCAGTACCGTAAGAAACCTCGGAGTAATATTTGATCAAGATTTGTCTTTTAATTCTCATTTAAAAGCAAACCTCACGGACTGCATTTTTTTATCTGCGTAATATTGCGAAAATTAGGCCTATCCTGACCCGAAAAGATGCAGAAAAATTGGTCCACGCTTTTGTTACCTCAAGGCTGGATTACTGTAACTCTCTATTATCAGGTAGCTCTAATAAGTCCTTAAAAACTCTCCAGCTAATTCAGAATGCAGCAGCATGTGTACTAACAGGATCTAAGAAACGAGATCATATTTCTCCTGTTTTAGCTTCTCTGCGCTGGCTCCCTGTAAAATCCAGAATTAAATTTAAAATACTACTGTTAACTTATAAAGCTCTAAATGGTCAAGCTCCGTCATATCTTAGAGAGCTCATAGTGCCTTATTATCCCACCAGAACACTGCGCTCTGAGAACGCACCGGGCACCTTCTCTCCTTCTCTCTCTCCCTCTCTCTCTCTCTCTCTCTCTCTCTCTCTCTCTCTCTCGTATTCTATTACTGCATCTTGCTAACTCGGCCATTCTGGATGTTACTAACTCAGCTTCTTCTCTGGAGCCTTTGTGCTCCACTGTCTCTCAGATTAACTCATCGCAGCGGTGCCTGGATAGCGTGACGTGTGTGGTTGTGCTGCTGCCGTGGTCCTGCCAGGTGCCTCCTGCTTCTGCTGCTGCTGCTGCCATCATCATCATCATCATCATTATTTTGTCTCATATTTTCTACTTTCAGTGGATGTGAGGCATATTCCCTGGATCAGTGATCTAAAGTGACTTCAACCAGCTGCTGACTGTATTTCTGAGTTGTGAGTTTAAGGGAAACTTTTTTCAACCTGGAAGGAAAGAAAGTAAGGAGGAAGGAGGAAAAACGGATGGAGGGGAAGAAGGGAGGAATGCTTCTACTGTTATTATACACATATGATTATTATCACACATGTATACTGCCAGATACTAATATATACTTTCAACATATTGTACCACAGTGGCTAGAACTATAACGATAATATTATTACTTTCATTAATGTTGTTGTAAGCTACTGTCATTACCGTCTGTCCTGCATCTCTCTCTCTCTCTCTCTCTCTCTCTCTCTCTCTAATTTATTATGCTGATCTGTTCTGTACGACATCTATTGCATGTCTGTCCGTCCTGGAAGAGGGATCCCTCCTCAGTTGCTCTTCCTGAGGTTTCTACCATTTTTTTGGGGGGAATTTTTCCTTATCCTCTGTGAGGGTCCAAAGGACAGAGGGATGTTGTATGCTGTAAAGCCCTGTGAGGCAAATTGTGATTTGTGATATTGGGCTTTATAAATAAAACTGATTGAATTGATTGATAGTTCGCTGCTTGGAGCATCAAGGCTGGGGATTTATTGAGTGCTGCAGGCTCTTGGGATGTTCTTCCGGGCTGCCTGGTGCACTAGCTTGGTGAAGATTTCATAGTTTTTTGGGTCTGCTGGAAGGTGGGTGATCTTCCGTTCAAGATCTTCTTGGAAGCCAGGCCAGTTCGCTTTCCCAAAGTTGAATCTTCTCTGGAAAGGAACTGTGGCTGGGGTAACTGCAGCATTGACTATAAGGCCAATGGGGTGGTGTTGGTTTTTTGGTGGTGGCTCCAGTACCAGCTTCTTGCTCAATCCAGAGATGCTATGGCTGACAAACACGATATCAGGGTTGTAGCCGACTTTTCATAGCCCACTATTAAAGGACTTTGGTTGTTTAGCATCATGGATCAGGTAGAGCTGGTTGGTTTCGGCCCATGCTTCCACTGCATCTCCATTTGCGTTGTTTCCAGTGTATCCCTATTGTGAGCTGTGGCTGTTGAAGTCTCCAATCACTATCCTTGGTTTCCCAGATGATGGTATTTCTGGCATCAGGAAAGGTGTGGGAGGTGGTTTGTAGACAGAGGTGATGGCAATTCCTCTGAGCTCAGCGGTTAGGACCTCAGTGTTGTTTTCATCGCTCTTTGATGTTGATTGTCCCATTTTTTGCAAGCATGACGCTTCCATGTTTCTCATGTGGTCTTTCTATGAGAGTGGCCATGCCTTCCACCCGAGGGCAGGGGTGTTTGGGTCCGCGGTGGGTTTCTTGAAGGCAGAGAATATCACAATGATGCTCTCTGCAGAGTTTGGCAACAAGTTCTTCTTTGGTTGCAGACAGACCTTCAACATTTAGAGATATGATGGTCAAAGCTGGCTTTGAAGCGGCTGATGAGCCAGTTGTCATCATGTGCCAATCCTCTCTGTCTCTTAACACACACTCTCTTTGCGTTGCACCATTTACAATGTCTTATAATACTGCTAAAGCAGCCATTGGTATTTTCTGCACCACTTTGCGCATGCTTTTATATCCACTCATCTAATTGCAGACACGTGGGTGTGTTAATTGTTCATCAGTGTTAATTGTTCATGTGTCTCTGAGGACTAATTGTTTTCACATTTATTTATTATAACAGTTTCCCAGCATCACCCATCACACCTCACATGAAAGTTAAACTTGTTCAGTCTCTTTCTGATTGTAGAGGCATGCACTTTCACATCAACAGTAGCAAGAAACTGCTGTAGGTCCTGTGATGACATTTTAGGGTTTTTGGAGACTTCTTTTAGCATCTTGCGGTCTGCTCTCGGGGTGAACTTGCTTTGACAGCACGACCTGGGCACTGGGTGTCCTTATTTATTCTTCACCAGAAATTGCATTTTTTTAAAAAAAATTACAATTTACAGAAAGTTTTAAAAAGTCTTTTCTTCAGTTTTAATTTTTTTTAGGTATATTCCTTGAATCTCTCAGTATTGTCAAAATTGATATTAAATATCCATATGGGTGTCCCAATTTGTTATATATATATATATATATATATATATATATATATATATATATATATATATATATATATATATCCTTAGCAGTGGTTTCCTAGCATATATATACAGTACAGGCCAAAAGTTTGGACACACCTTCTCATTCAATGCGTTTTCTTTATTTTCATGACTATTTACATTGTAGATTCTCACTGAAGGCATCAAAACTATGAATGAACACATGTGGAGTTATGTACTTAACAAAAAAGGTGAAATAACTGAAAACATGTTTTATATTCTAGTTTCTTCAAAATAGCCACCCTTTGCTCTCATTACTGCTTTGCACACTCTTGGCATTCTCTCGATGAGATTCAAGAGGTAGTCACCTGAAATGGTTTTCCAGCAGTCTTGAAGGAGTTCCCAGAGGTGTTTAGCACTTGTTGGCCCCTTTGCCTTCACTTCTGCTTGTTGCCTCTCCTTAGCAGTGGTTTCCTAGCAGCTATTTGACCATGAAGGCCTGATTCGCGCAGTCTCCTCTTAACAGTTGTTCTAGAGATGGGTCTGCTGCTAGAACTCTGTGTGGCATTCATCTGGTCTCTGATCTGAGCTGCTGTTAACTTGCCATTTCTGAGGCTGGTGACTCGGATGAACTTATCCTCAGAAGCAGAGGTGACTCTTGGTCTTCCTTTCCTGGGTCGGTCCTCATGTGTGCCAGTTTCGTTGTAGCGCTTGATGGTTTTTGCGACTCCACTTGGGGACACATTTAAAGTTTTTGCAATTTTCCGGACTGACTGACCTTCATTTCTTAAAGTAATGATGGCCACTCGTTTTTCTTTAGTTAGCTGATTGGTTCTTGCCATAATATGCATTTTAACAGTTGTCCAATAGGGCTGTCGGCTGTGTATTAACCTGACTTCTGCACAACACAACTGATGGTCCCAACCCCATTGATAAAGCAAGAAATTCCACTAATTAACCCTGATAAGGCACACCTGTGAAGTGGAAACCATTTCAGGTGACTACCTCTTGAAGCTCATGGAGAGAATGCCAAGAGTGTGCAAAGCCGTAATCAGAGCAAAGGGTGGCTATTTTGAAGAAACTAGAATATAAAACATGTTTTCAGTTATTTCACCTTTTTTTGTTAAGTACATAACTCCACATGTGTTCATTCATAGTTTTGATGCCTTCAGTGAGAATCTACAATGTAAATAGTCATGAAAATAAAGAAAACGCATTGAATGAGAAGGTGTGTCCAAACTTTTGGCCTGTACTGTATATGTGTATATGTATGTATGTATGTATGTATATATACTTCTGGAAGTGAAGCTGGAGGGCAGAAAGTTTTTCTTACAACTAATTTACGAGGAACAAGAACTGCAGCTTTTAAATACCTCTTTCTGTGCATATGCACATAAATGTGTATATTAAAAACTGGAAAAGGGTTTCATGTAAAGATAGAACAAAAGTTTTTGTACACTCTTTGATATTACCTTTCCAAACAAAAAAATTAAAAGAAATACAGTAACTGCAGTGTTGGAAAAGAGTGATATAAACTTTGATCTATATAGCCTTTACTTTGTCAGCTAGCTATTGAACGTAAATTAAAATGATAATTATTAGTCATAGACTGTAAAAATAATAACTACCACAACATCACCCAGTGGTTTGTAGACTCTCATTTTGAAGCCTCACGTCTGGCATTTTCACAGTAGCCATCTTGGTTTTGTGGAACCAGAAATGACTATATTTGGGTGAGAGGGTGGAGCTGTGGAAGACTGAGGGGTGGATCTCACTGAGATTCTGAGGACACTATCAACAGACAGCCTGTCATTTAGAGCAGTCTGGTCTTGAAACGTGCTTAACTTTAAACCTGAAAAAAAGGTAAATTGGTGAGTTTTGTAAAAATTGTTTTTCTAACAAACATGTTTATGTCGGCTGTAAAGGTGGGCCTTTCAACATGGCAGAGTGTGGGGTTGACTGGCTTCTGGAGTCAGCCTCAAGTGTCTGTACAAAGAACTGCAGTCTTAGGCACTTTCATGTTGGCTTCAGTTTTCAGCCCCAGAGTTTGATGGTTGTTATTATTATTATTACTACTACAGGTGAATTGTATGTACAGTATATTAAATACCTTTAATATATGTGATCCTGCTTTACATGTTTCTGTCTTTCTTCCTTTTTTGCAGGCTTTACCACAAGCTTTTCCAGAGAACTTATAGTTCACCGTCAGGAGGGGAGATGCTGGTAGACCTCAAGGATAGGCTAGATCAGTACAACACGGTGCAAGGGGAAACCAGCGCAAATATGCCAAAAACTGAAGACCGTCAGGTGGTCATCACCATATGTACCCAGGCCATGAAATGGGTGCACACAAAGATGAGAGAGAGTGGAGAAATGATCTTTGTGGGTTCACCAGGTATTTGTCCTTCTCACCCACTCCATGGCTGGAGCATTGCCATTGGGTGTGCTCATAATGACATCAGAGAGCCAGTCCACCATTACATGAGGACTTCAACTACTGCTAACCTTTTTTGCCTAGTGGTATTTTTTTGGACGGGAACAGCCTCAACTCATCATGACGAGGGACTGCAGATCTCTGCGGCAGTCCCTCCATGTAGTTTTCCCTAAAGCCAGCCTGCTTCTGTGCATGTTCCACCAAGCGCACACAATAATGTTGCTAAGCAAGACCGACCACAGCTGCCACATTTATTCAAGAGCCTTGTATATGCTAACTCAACTCTATTACTGTACTTAGTGATAGAGTACAAAGATGTCTTCCTGATCATGTTGCAATGAAATATCTTGGATTCCTACACCACCTCGCAGAGGTGTGTTCTCTTTCTTAGGCTTCATACAACACGTGATCACTATATTTGCAATACACTATAACCATCTTTCTGTATGCTATAACTATCTGCAGCCTTACCGATTAATGGTCTGTTGTATGATGACTACAGGTGCATGGGAGACATGAAGAGTCTGTCTTCGCAATGATCTTTCAACAGGAGACAACACTATCAATTTTGTGGAGTGTTCTGCCAATGTGGTGAAGGAGAAGATCCTCCACAGGATGAAGGCATACAGTGCTACTCAGCTGGTAGATGTTGTTGCCACCAGGATGGCCTACTACATTGGTTGCCTCACTGACATAGCAAACAACAGAAGGGCTGGGGTTTCCAGATTAAAGTGTGTCCTTCATGAAAGTGATGTGGAATGTGGAAAGATTGCACCAGTTTGGAGTATGTGTTGTATTTTTGTCTTGTAATATTTTCTATTATGATGTAAAATGAAATACATGGTTTGCATCGTTTTTACAGGTAGACCAGAACCAGTACGTGGTTTCAAGCAAAACATCAGAGTTGAAGTACAATGTCAACACAGCAACTGGATGCTGCATGTGTCCAGTTGGAGTCACTGGTGCACTGTGCAAACATCAAATTGCAGTTTTGAATAAGTTTGGTTAACATAAGAGCTTTCCACACATCAGCACACCTCAGACGAGAAGGCTCTACAATGAGATTTCAACTGGTGAGTTATGGTTGATGCCGTTTGTTGCAGCCATTTGGTATTTTCCAATTTATATATGGATTGATATAGGATTATCTTGACCATGCTTCTGCTAACATGTTCACCGATGCCATGTGAGTGACTTTGAAGAATTCAGTAGGTATCAGAACATGAGAACCCCAGTATTATTGACAATAGAGTCACACAACACATTATGGTACTTTATGTGTTCCATCTGAGTGACAATAAATATTCTGTTCTACTCTATTCTTTATATTCTTTTCTATCTACTAGTTTTGGGCAGGGCTCATGAGGAGAGCATGAATGAGAGTCCATCAGTTGCCAAATCTAGTACCCCAGGTCAGTGAAATTGCATTAGAAGTTTGTTGAATAATGTCTTTGATGTAGTAAAGCAACATGAATCAAATTTTATGGGACTATGGAAACAGAATATATGCTAAGGCTTTCTACAAATAGATTTAAATAGAGCTCTCTCTCTCTCACTCTCACTCTCCTTTTAGGTGGTGAAGGTGTTGTCAGTGCCGGTCTTGGACAAGGTAAAATCATTATAATTCTTTCATACTGACAATTTGGGTTATTAGCAGCTGTGTAGAGCCCCCTCATTCAGACTGAGTGACCTGGGGCACAGGCACTACCTAATGATGTGGGTAGTGGAGCTGAGCTATTTGATCTGTGGCAGTCCTTTCACACTGAGCTAAAACCCAAGTGACTTACCCCATTTGTCTTGGGTCTGAAAGGGGTATTAGTGACAATGCTTTTTGCAAGTTTGTACATTTCAGTATGGCAAATAATAAAGATTATAACATGACTTTTTTAATGCACAATTGACAAGTAATGAGACAACAAGACGCAGCTTTATCAAAGGGTTGGGCGATATGACCAAAAATGCTAAAACAATAAAATATTATATCAGTCGATACATATATTTATCACAGTAAATGTCAGATCTTTATTTTTTTCAAGTTTAAAGGCTGATATTTGCTCCTTAGTGAAAGTAAGAAACCAGACGGCAGGATTCCTGCTGGTCCTTAAAATGTTCTAAAAGGCACTAAGTTATCCATCCATCCATTTTTGTAACCGCTTATCCTCTTGAGGTTCACAGAGGGATGGAGCCTATCCCAGCTGACATTGAGCGAGAGGCAGGGTACACCCTGGACAGGTCACCAGACTGTCACAGGGTTGACACATAGAGACAGACAACCATTCACACTCACATTTACACCTACAGACAATTTAGAGTCACCAATTAACCAATCGCCAACCTGCATGTCTTTAGACTGTGGAAGGAAGCCGGAGTACCCAGAGAAAACCCACGCTGACATGGGGAGAACATGCAAACTCCGCACAGAAGGGCTCCCACCTGGGATCAAACCAGGAACCCTCTTGCTGTGAGGCGACAGTGCTAACCACTAAAATGTTAAAACAATAAAATATTATATCAGTCGATACAGATATTTACCACGATAAATGTCAGATATTTATTTTTTTCAAGCTTAAAGGCTGATATTTGCTCCTGAGTCAAAGTTGAAGAAACCAGATGGCAGGGTTCCTGCTGGTCCTTAAAATTACTGTACACTGGACGACATGGGGAAGTGCAAATTCAACAAGAATTGGCTATTTAAACCAGATTGTGCAGCATGGCTGACAAAGGTAAACATAATGCATAAGAGATTTGGTGTATGTTATTCAAAAAGCTTTTCAAACTTGGCACAATGGGAATCAAGGCAGTTGAATCCCAAAGAGTGAGAAACACAAAATCACCAAGAAAACCTGCCAACAAATGCCAAGTGTTTCCCTGTTGTGTTCTAGCCTTGTCGCTGCCACACCTCTTCCCCCATCTCTGATACCATCACCAGGGTCAGCAGCAACATTAGGATGCATGTCTGCACAGTTACTGTGGTGCCTGAACAGGGTAACAAAACAATAATCATACAAGCCAAATGAGTGAGTAGGGGTCATGTTATCCGAAATCTGTTGGTTCATGTTCTTTTTTCTAGTTGTTATTGCTTATTGTAAAATTAGCCTTAAATTTGATCCCACTTGGTATTAAAAAGTCTTCTTCAAAGTTCTTTTTATTGAATTTGCAATTTACACAGATATATACACACGCACAAAAAAACAACAAAAAAACAACAACACAATACCCACCCCAAAAACGCACAACCCTTACCCCCTGCTGTCACTCTGTTGGTTAAACTTGTTTCACATTACAGAGAGGAGAGATGTACAACATGGTATGCACATATCAATATGAACTTAATTAGAGATCCTGGGTATTTAAAGGCACTCAGTAAGGTAAAATGAAATTGAAAAATAAAAAGTATTGGACTTGAAATAAGACATGTGCAGAAGCAGCCCATCCAGGTCTGATGTGTCGAAAAACGTGTGTCAAGGGCTTGTCAAAGAATGTCAGGAAAGACGTCCACACTTGAACAAATTTCTTTTTGGAACCTTGTAGTGTATACCTGATTTTTTTCAAGCTTCAGGTTAAACAACACATCCCTTATCCAGTGAAAGAGGGTGGGGCAGCATCTTTCCACGTCAAAAGTATCAGGAGCATGAAGCACAACCACCTCAAGGCTACAACACATCAGCTACACTGCCTGTTTCTCCCCTGTTTTTTTTCTTTCTTTCATTTGTTTGTTCATTTGTTTGTTTTTCCTCCTTCTTCTCCGCATGCACTGTCACTATATAACTCAGGACTTAAGCACCTACCCCCTCCCCCTTGCTTGTTTCCTTACTTTCCCCCTGACACACTTTGGTGTATCACGGCCCTCTCTGACTCATATTAGGAAGTTTTTCCAATAAAGGCTGTTAGGCTAGTCTCCAGGGAGGGTGGGTGATGGTCACAACCACGCATTATGGGTATAAAATACTTGACTGCAAGATTAACAGTGCATCAATCTTCACAAGAAGCTTACACCCTTTAGTGGCGCTAAGCTATGAAGACCAATGCAGACAAGTATTAAAAAAAAAAAAAGTATCAGGAGCCAAGCCAGGAGGGTAGTAAAGGCAACAACTTTCTGACCCCCCACAGGTAGCTGCATACCTTCGGGAGTAATTCCGAATAGTGATATGAGAGGGTTTGGATCAAGTTAAACTGTGAATATGGACTGTGGATATATTTTAGCTAGTTTGGATTTGGAGAGATGCACCTGGTGTACCACTTTAAATTGAAGGAAAGAGCATCAAGCATACATGGAGGAGGAGTGAACTCTTTTCAGAATCTTATCCCAAGTTCCCTCATTGATTGTTATTTGCCTATCCTGTTCCCATGCGGTTCTGATACCATACAAGGAAGGACAGTCTAAATTAGAGATTAGCCCAAGTATAAATGAAATTCCGCCCTTGTTTGTGGGGTTAGAGGACATGATGTTGTCAATTATTTTGTTAGAGGGTTTATTAGGAAATCGGGGACAAACCCATTAATGCCTAATCTGTAAATATGTAAAATGGGAACTGGGTATACTAAATTTCTTTGACAGCTGTTCAAAAGAGGCAAATTAGTTAACAATAAAGATTTCATTGAAACATTTCAGGCCCCTCCCATGCCACAGATGAAATGCTGTATCTAGTATTGAAGGTGGGAAAGGGTGATTAAATGCCACTGGGCTAGAAAGGCATGTATCTTGTAGATTGAAATGTTTTCTTAACTGTGAGTAGATTTTGAGGGAGTTACTGACTACTGGAGTAATATTGGACAGGTTTCGAGGTAAAAGCATTGATGTGCCAATTAGAGCTGGTAGAGAAACAGGGCCACAAAGATGTGTCTCCATGCCTACCCAGGAAGGACAATTTTTGTCTAGATGGTGGTGAGTCCAGTATGACAAGTTGGCTGCCCAGTAATAAAATCTGAAATTTGGAAGGGCCATACCTTCATCATGTTTCGCTCTTTACAGGTAATCTTTATACAAGCGTGGCTGTTTACCATTCCAAATATATTGATATATTGAGTGATATTATTGAGTCTAATTTTTTTAAATGTGTACCAGGGATAAATACAGGCAAACACTGAAACAAGTACTTTGGACGCACGGTCATCTTGACTGCGTTAATTCTGCCTATGGGGGGATGGAGAGAGGGGACCAATTACCCAAATCCTGTTTGGCTCATCAGTTTACCAAAGTTTTGCTTAAAGAGATCTGTAAAATTCTTTGTCACTGTAACTCCCTGGTAAGTAAAGCTATCCATAGTTATTCTGAAACGTAATCTGATGTTCTGAAGTGTTGAAATGTCCAGATTTAATGGGAATAACTCGCTTTCATGGAGGTTTAATTTATAACCTGAGATCTCCCCAAACTGCTGTAACAGATGAAGGATTAAAGGAATTGCAGTCTCAGCATGAGACTCATAAAGAAGGAGATCATTGGCATAAAGGGATACTTTATGTACTGTGTTTCCTCTGTTTATACACGGTATGGAGTTATTAGATCTTATGGCTAAAGCCAGGGGCTCGGTGGCCAGGACAAAAAGAAGAGAGCTCAGAGGGCATCCCTGGCGAGTTCCTCGATGCAGATCAAAAGGTTGTGAGTATAAATTATTAGTCAAGACCATAGCTGAGGGGCTGGAGTACAATAGTTTGATCCAGGATATGAACGTTTCCTCGGCAGTAGCTCAGTCCATAGGGACTTGGGTTGGGAACTGGAGGGTCGTCTGTTCAAGTCCAGACCAAATATGGAGCGTGAACTGGTGGCTGGAGAGGTGCCAGTTCACCTCCTTGCCACTGCTGAGGTGCCCTTGAGCAAGGCACTAAACCCCCCAACCGCTTGGGGCGCCTGACCAAGGCAGCCCCCTCACTCTGACATCTCTCCACTTTGTGCATGTATAGGTCCTGTTTGTGCATGTGTGTGTCTTTCAGACCTGTGTGTTAATGACAAAAGAGTGAAAAAATTGAAATTCCCCCCAGGGGGATTAATAAAGTATATAAAATATATATATATATATATAAAAAAAAAAAAAAAAAAATCTGAATCTCCTTAAGGTCTCAAAGAGGCAATCCCATTCTCCTTTATCAAATGCCTTCTCTGCATCCATGGAAAGAAGGCATTCTGAAGAGTTCTGGCAAGAATACATAATGTTAAACAAGCGCCGGATACTAAAAAAGGAGCATCTTTTCTTGACAAAGTCTGTCTGATCTGGAGATATAATACTAGGCAAAACATCTTCAAAACGGCGAGCTAGTATTTTAGCTAGTATTTTACAATCTGTGTTTAACAGAGAGATTGGTCTGTATGATCTGCAGTCTAAAGGATCCTTGTTATTTTTTTGCCAGTTACGTTATACACGCCTGATTTAAAGTGGTTGGGAGAGATCATGATTTCAGTGAGTCTGAAAACATGGCTGACAAAATGGGGGTTAGCTGTGTAGAGAATGTGACGTAGAATTCACTCGGCAGACCATCTGGACCTGGTGAATTTTGAATTTGTAGTGATTTAATGGCTACTGTTATTTCTTGTTGCGTGAATGGTTTATCCGAATCTGAGACCGGATCTGGGGACAGAGATGGGATACCTAGATCCTTAAAAAAGTCCTGCATGGCATTAAGATTGGAGGAATTGCTTGAAGTATAAAGTTTACAGTAAAAACCTTTAAAGATATTATTAATTTCTTGTTGGTCTGTAGTAACATTGCCAGTCTGAGAGACCACCCCACTGATAATTTGTTTGGCTCTCGCACCCCTCAGTTGTCTAGCCAAAATGTCCCCCGCCTTTTCACCATGTTCGTATACAGTGCTGTTCGTATATACAGTGGTGGAAAAAAGTTTTCGGACACCCCATGCATTTGTGAAATATTACATTAAGAATCACTCTCAGGTCTTCAAGTGCAATTTCTTTTAGTACAGTCACAGCCAAAATAATAAATAAATCCTAAAAAAGCCATTAAAAACTTAAAATTGATTGATTCCATAAAAATACATAAGAAATTTTGAGTATTGGGTCATTTTGGTACCAGTGATGAAGGTCGTTCTTTTTATTAAAAGACACAATTTTTGTTGCCAAGCTTCGTGTCTACATAAAGCCAGCACATTTGAAAGCTCTTCAGACACAAAAATGGCTAAAACAAGGAACCTAACGCAGGAAACACGCCTGAAGATAAAGATTCTCAGCCAGGAAGTGTACAGCTGCCGCCAGATAGCCAGGAAGTGCAGATGCAGTCCTTCAGCAGTTGGATACACTCTGTAGAAATATAGATGAACCAACAGCTTGGAAGACAAACTAAGATCTAGGCGTCCAAGGGTTTCTTCAGCAAGAAAAGACCACATCCTGATCCGCATGTGCAGGCAAAACCGCCGAATGACATCACAGGAGCTTCAGCAGCAGTGGTCAAACCAAACTGGTGTCCAGTGTTCCACCCGCACTGTACGTGGCCGACTTTTAGATCATGGCTTAAGGTCCTACAAGGCTATCAAGAAGCCCCTGATCAATGAGAGACAGAGTTAGCCAGCGTCGTTGGGCCCAGGCACACAAGAACTGGACAGCCAGGAACTGGAAGAAGATTTTGTGGTCAGATGAGTCCAGTTTCCAGCTTTATCTTACTCCTACTAATGTGAGGGCACGAGGAGGCCAGGCGAATCATTATCTCCAGCATGTACAGTACCTACTGTCAAGCATGGTGGAGGCAGTATCATGGTTTGGGGATGCATGAGTGCTGCTGGTGTTGATCATCTCACTGTCTGTGATGGCACATTGAACTCTACCAAGTATTGTACCATTCTCGAAACCCACATGCTCCCTTCTGCGCATGCACTGTTCCGTCGAGGTAAAAACTGGATGTTTCAACAAGATAATGCCCCTTGCCACACATCCAAGGCCAGTAGAACTTGGCTGCAGGAGCACAGTATCCAGGTCTTAGAGTGGCCAGCTCAATCCCCGGACATGAGCCCCATTGAAAATCTGTGGTGGATTATCAAAAGGTCTGTTTCAAATTATAAACCAAAGAATTTAGAAGAATTAAAAGCAGTAATTCAAGAAGAATGGGACAAGATTACCCCTCAACAGTGTGAAAGGCTCGTGGGGAACATGCCAGCCAGGATTAGAGCTCTACTACGTGCCAATGGCAGGACTACTAAATATTAATTTGATGATGTGATGGTTTATTTATTTTTTGTTCAGTTTTGAAGACATTCTCTGTTATTTGTTGACTTTGATAGCGACAATGTTGAGAACTGACATATTGAAACTGTCAAGAATTTAGTTTTGTTAGTTTTTCTTGTAAACAATGAACAAAAAATATAATTTGTATTTGTTTGTATCTGTCTAATGCAGCCACACCTTTTAAAACACAAAAAAGATTTTTCCACAAATATTTCATGATAATATTTGAGATTGTGTAAAATTTTAAGGGTGTCCGAAAACTTTTTTCCACCACTGTAGTGCTTTTATTTCTAAGCAGCAGATTTTCAATGGAGTATGTGGAGACAAGGTCGTAGTCTGCTTTAAGCTTCATATGTTCCTTGTGTAAGTTTGGAGAGGGATATTGAGCATAGCTTTCATCAAATTGGGCTATTTGTTCTAATTGTTTTGCTTGCGACTTATTTTTCTTAATAGCAATAAAAGATATAATCTGACTTCTTAAGAATGCCTTTAGTGCCTCCCAAACAGTTGAAACGGAAACATCTGGGGTCATATTGATTTCTAAAAATAAGGTAATTTGATCTGATAAGAATTTCACAAAATTTTCATCTGTTAATAAAAGGGAATTGAACCTTCAGTTTCTTCTAACACCTCTTGCTTCAGGTAGATTAAGTTTCAACACAAGTAGAGCGTGGTCAGATATTATTATAGTTTGGTATTCACACACCCAGATGTAGGGGATCAATTTATTGTCAGTGAAAAAATAAAAAAAAATTCTGCTGTACTTGTAGCAATAGTGGAAAGCTGCAGTACCGGAGGCTGCAGTTTTAGGACCGCAGTTTTCGGACCCTTCAATTTCCGTCACAACGCCACCTGCCACCTACCAAGCGGAGGCTGCAATAACGGAGGCTGCAGTTTCAGGACCGCAGTTTTAGGACCGTTTAATTTACAAAGTGGAGGCTGCAATTACCTGATTTTTTTATTAAAAACTCACTCATTGTTTATTTTTATTTTTTGTTGTACCCAAATACTACTTTTTTATTAAATAGTTATAATCAGTGTTGAGTAGTAACTCATTATTTAGTAACGCATTATTGTAATTTCAAAAATAGGAGAAATTAATTAGTAATAGCCAGTAACACAGTGTTGGCCCACCCCGCCTGACCTCCATGGTCCTCTCTGCTCCTCTCACCCAAGCTTAAACACCCGTCCTGGGCTGCACAGTGTTGGGACGCTCCGCTGTCCTGCTAGAATTTGTTCTGTGTTGTTTATTATTATTTATTTTTTGAGGGAATGGAGTAACTCGTAATGTAACTGATTACTTGTGAAATTAAGTAAACAGATCAGAACTGTGATTACTTTTTAGAGGAGTAAAAAGTAATTTAATTACTCTTAACTAGAAACTTGCCCAACACTGGTTTTTAATTTTTAATTTAGTATAATGGTATAATAATAAAGTACACCCAGAAATAAAATAAAAAAAAAAAAAATTGCATGTACAATTCAGATCTCCATCAAAAGTTGACTGACTCCTCACCAGGTATTAAAGATTACAAAATATAAAACACAAGGATTACTGTGGGGACAGATTCAAAATATTAAACTGAACATGTATAAATATATAAAAATGCACAAAAATCAATCAATAAGAAATAAAAAGTCAGAGAGACAAGTTTTTTTTCTTCCCATTTTTAATGGAAATTCCATTCCTCGATCTTCCTTCTCTTTACAAGCTTCTGTATGAAGTCTTCCACTTCACTAAATTGGTAACAGAGAACACAATGATTGCAGAGTTGATATTTTACTTCAAATTGCATTTGAAAATGTAATTATCCACCCTTACCTTTGATCATAAACTGGACCAGAGAGAGAGGCCTGCTCAGCCTCCTGTGAGGACAGCCTCTTTAGCTCAGTCAGTCCATATATGAGTGCCTACTGCCAGAATATACACAAGCACATTATACTTAACTCCGCAAAAAAGGTTTGGAAACGTTATTTCAGTCAATTATTTCTCTCCTTTAATTATACCAATTGGTGTTGTATTTTATATTGTTGGAAAGCCTGATTAGTCACCTTTACAACGAGGTACTACTTGTAAGGATCATGCATTAGTGGAATGAGCAACACAGCTAAACAAGTGGGTAACACCCCAAAACAATGTGCCAAAATCCCCTGCAACATTCTCCTGTTGGTATTCACTCTTGTTCTGAGCTTCAGGTGCTGCTAGGTGTGTGTCAGTCACAGGTGTATGGCAACTGATTGGAGTCCAAACCTCAACCCAACTGAACACTTGTGGGAACAGCTTGGACATGCTGCTGTACGTGCCAGAGTGACCAACACAACCACGCTGGTTGACCTTCAACTCTTGGTTGAGGACCATCCCACAGCAAAGAATAAGTGTAAAAATGGCCAGTATGTGTTGTTTTTTCCTTATTACTGTGGGTTATATATATATATATATATATATATATATATATGTGTGTGTGTGTGTGTATATATATATATATATATATATATATATGTGTATATATATATGTATATATATGTATATATATATATATATATATATATATATATATATACCTTACTTTCAGAGCTTCCCCTCTCACTCTGTTGTATATATCTATATATATGTCTATATATATATATATATATATATATATATATATATATATATATGTATTTGTACAGTGGTGGAAAAAAGTTTTCGGACACCCTTAAAATTTTACACAATCTCAAATATTATCATGAAATATTTGGGGAAAAATCTTTTTTGTGTTTCAAAAGGTGTGGCTGCATTAGACAGATACAAACAAATACAAATTATATTTTTTTGTTTATTGTTTACAAGGAAAAACTAACAAAACTAAATTCTTGACAGTTTCAATATGTCAGTTCTCAACATTGTCGGTATCAAAGTCAACAGATAACAGAGAATATGTTCAAAAGTGAACAAAAAATAAATAAACCATCACATCATCAAATTAATATTTAGTAGTCCTGCCATTGACACGTAGTAGAGCTCTAATCCTGGCTGGCATGTTCCCCACGAGCCTTTCACACTGTTGAGGGGTAATCTTGTCCCATTCTTCTTGAATTGCTGCTTTTAATTCTTCTAAATTCTTTGGTTTATGCTTTGAAACAGACATTTGATAATCCACCACAGATTTTCAATGGGGCTCATGTCCGGGGATTGAGCTACACGAAGACCTGGATACTGTGCTCCTGCAGCCAAGTTCTACTGGCCTTGGATGTGTGGCAAGGGGCATTATCTTGTTGAAACATCCAGTTTTTACCTCGACGGAACAGTGCATGCGCAGAAGGGAGCATGTGGATTTCGAGAATGGTACAATACTTGGTAGAGTTCAATGTGCCATCACAGACAGTGAGATGAGCAACACCAGCAGCACTCATGCATCCCCAAACCATGATACTGCCTCCACCATGCTTGACAATAGGTACTGTACATGCTGGAGATAATGCTTCGCCTGGCCTTCTGCGTACCCTCACATTAGTAGGAGTAAGATAAAGCTGGAAACTGGACTCATCTGACCACAAAATCTTCTTCCAGTTCCTGGCTGTCCAGTTCTTGTGTGCCTGGGCCCACCGACGCCGGGCTAACCTCTGTCTCTCATTGATCAGGGGCTTCTTGATAGCCTTGTAGGACCTTAAGCCATGATCTAAAAGTCGGCCACGTACAGTGCGGGTGGAACACTGGACACCAGTTTGGTTTGACCACTGCTGCTGAAGCTCCTGTGATGTCATTTGGCGGTTTTGCCTACACATGCGGATCAGGATGCGGTCATTTCTTGCTGAAGAAACCCTTGGACGCCCAGATCTTGGTTTGTCTTCCAAGCTGTTGGTTCGTCTGTATTTCTGCAGAGTGTATCCAACTGCTGAAGGACTGCATCTGCACTTCCTGGCTATCTGGTGGCAGCTGTACACTTCCTGGCTGAGAATCTTTATCTTCAGGTGTGTTTCCTGCGTTAGGTTCCTTGTTTTAGCCATTTTTGTGTCTGAAGAGCTTTCAAATGTGCTGGCTTTATGTAGACACGAAGCTTGGCAACAAAAATTGTGTCTTTTAATAAAAAGAACGACCTTCATCACTGGTACCAAAATGACCCAATACTCAAAATTTCTTATGTGTTTTTATGGAACCAATCAATTTTAAGTTTTTAATGGCTTTTTTAGGATTTATTTAGTATTTTGGCTGTGACTGTACTAAAAGTAATTGCATTTTAAGACCTAAGAGTGATTCTTAATGTAATATTTCACAAATGCATGGGGTGTCCGAAAACTTTTTTCCACCACTGTATATGTAAATGAGAGTGAGAGGGGAAGCTTTGAAAATCAGTAACCACACAGAAATGCATTACACAGTCATGCTTACTTCAGGAAAAAGAACACCACATATGAAGTCTACTTCATCGGTAAAGCTCAGTGTTGTTGGTGTTTTCTCCAACATGGCCTTAAGACAGGCAAACAGGGTGTCCTGCTGCTCTTCACTGTCTATGTACACAGGCTCCTTGTATGAGGGTTTCTGAGGAAACCACTTAGATGGCTTTCCATTAAGCACATCCTGTAAATAAACCAAAGGACAAATATAATTATGATATTATGTTATGTATAATATCCTAACAATGGCAGAGGGTGAATCAATTCAGTTATTTAGTGTGTAAAATGTAATAGTTATCAAAGTACCACCAAATGCTGCACTGCTCCCTGTGACTGTATGATGAAGTCCATAAGTCTTTTTTCATTTTGGGTACGGTCACTGACTGCCTGCATGTGAGCGGGGACATCTTCAGTTGGGCTATCCGTTTTGGCATTCTGTACACTGGCTGAAGAGTTTCCTGGAGCAAGCTTCTGGCCTCATTCCTCCAGAAAGCAAATCTCTGGCTATGTCTTCATAACAACATTTAAATAAATTATTACATGTGGAAAAGGACAAGTTATATGTGCACAACTGACAATCCTAAACACCGTCATCAGAGGAACAGCCATCAAGACCACCAGATCTGTCAGGAAAATGTCATTATTGTGCATATCTGGTATTAATGCATAGACTGACACATGGTAACTTTATTAGCATTTTCTGAGAGATGTTTCCAAATCTTACCTTCATGGACAACTGCATGAGTGAAGTGGCTATCCAGATGAGCCTGTACTTGGCTCAACTTAGTGGGTTGATAAACTGTTGAGCTGCACAATGGACAATGAAATTTGTTGCAGCATGTGCTGTATCTTTTAATGTCTGGCAGTTCAGTTCATTCGCCCACCCCCAGTCTCCGGACTCTGGGCCCCCCCGCTGTTGTTGTTGTGGCCAGAGATTGTGTTCAGGCCTCTCCACACCTCTCTTACGTTGTTGTGTTGAAGGCGCTCCTCTATCTTCCTCCTGTAGCTATCCTTGCCCCTCCTGAATTCTCTTTTAAGGTCCCTCTGGACCCTCCTGAGCTCTTCTTTGTCCCCTGATATAAAAATCCTCTTCTCATTCAGAAGCACTTTCAGATCAGGGGTCACCCATGGCTTGTTGTTGGAGAAGCAACGTACATTCCTGATCGGTACGGTGTTTTCCATTCAGACGTTTATGTAGTCTGTGATGCAGTCAGTCACACTGTCAATGTCCTCCCCATGTGGACTGCACAGCACTCCCCAGTCAGTTGTTCCAAAACAGTCCCTCAGTGCCATGCTGGTCTCCTCAGACCATTTCCTCACCATTGACCAGCCGGATATTACTCCTCCTGCTCCTACCCTCTGGGTCACTTAGCTTAGCATGTTAGCCTCTGGTTGTCAGCCTGAAGCGAACCGTAGGAGGCCTCCACCTTCTCCAGCCACTGGTGAAGAGTCTCAGCGTTCTCCTCCAACGAGGTTAAAGGAAATGACCACTTGAGAATGAAAATACAGACAGTACTTACTCACCCTCACCCTTTTTACACTTGAAGACATAATTTACTCCACTTTTATAGCATAATTTCTCACTATGGTCAGTTAGCCTGCAGGCGTGCTGTGTTTCCATGGCAACCTGCATGAGACTCGAGAACGTTCAGAGACGTTCTTATAACGTTCTCGTGAGTTGTCTTTTCAAGTTATTTTGCATGCAAGATTCAGGGCACTTGGATTACGACGGATGAGACATTCTGACATTTTTGAAATGCATTAGCAGAGTTTTATTACATTTTCAAAATTGATTTTGGATGTGAGTTCACCGGCTAGCTGTTATCCTCCGATACCCTGAACGAGTTTTGTGGATTGTTGTGAAAAACTACACTGGACTTCTTGTTGGCATGAGGGTAAGTACTGTCTGTATTTTTATTCTCAAGTGGTCATTTCCTTTAACCTGTTGTGGTGACTGGTGACAGTCTGGAGCCCATCAAATTTCTTGTTCAGTTCTTTAAACTATGTTTTGAGCTCGGAGAGCAAAGCTAATCTGTGGTCTGACAGTATAGTGACTAAATCAGCTTTGCTAACAGCAGTGTCAGCTTCTGCTTTTTTGCTCGGTTTGACTGGTTTGGGAGCCATCGTTACCAATAAAAGGAGGTGAAAACGGCTATGAAAGTAATAAACAGAATCTCAGATGGTTGCCAGGTAGTTATTCACAGACGGGGTGTATTTAAAGATAAATATAGCAGGAGCTAGAGGTTAAAACGTCTCTACTCCATGCACCCTCAACCGGAAGTGGGGTATTAAAAAAGTCTTAAATCTAACTTGCCTTAAAATGTAGGAACCCTGAGTCAAGATGTTACATGAGTGGTTACGTGAGTCGGAGGACGCAGGGTTTTTCACGAATGCACACCGTTAAGGTCTGGTTAGGTTTAGGCACAAAAAACACTTGGTTAAGGTTAAGAAAAGATAATGGTTTGGGTTGAAATGATAACTTTCAACATCGTTTCTACTTCCTTGTCGTCATGGCAACAGTAAACAACACAGTGTTAAATGATTAAAACCCCGAATAAAACAGCAACAAAGACAATTAATTTCGGAGTGGGGGTGGGGGGTTGGAACGGCGGGGTTTCGGAATGGAGGGTTGTCCCCAATATGGGGAATAGTGGGGGCTTTAGAAAAAATGGGAAACCCTGCCATTATCCCTTTGGGGTCTAGGGGATAATTGGCCGTTTTTGACTACTTTTCATTTTACCTTTAAATTTCACCTTAAAAAACTGTTTACCTTGCCTTGTTTGGTATCATTCTTTTCAGCACAACCTCACCTGTATGACTTTACAATTATTTTTACATTTTGGCATACTGTATTAACACACTGGACCTAAAATCACACATAAAACATAAAATCTGAGTAGGAAAAAGTTTGATTTTTGACTGTGAAAACCACAAACATGTCTAACGAACCATTTTTGTAACTTAGAATGGAAATATAAATTGTGAACTCAAAAACTTATGAACAAATTTAGCAAACAACAAAGTTATATATAACTATTTACATGAAAATGCAGGCAATGCCTCAGGCGTTTTTTGAACAACTATTTACAACTATTTACAAAACAATCAGATACCACACAACTTATTTGTGCCACTCTGAAAAGCAGTTCCTGTCCACCACAACACAGAGGGGCACATCACAGGCCTGACACTTCCAGGGTGTGTCACTCCTCCTGTTGTCCACCTGGAGGCAATGTTTGCACCTCTGTCTGCCTTTTGTGGCTTTTTGGCTTGCATCTGTGGCTGTGACAATGGGCACAGGAACATGATCAGCTCTCCTGCTCTGAGGAACACCTTCCTTGTCCATGCCACAAAGCTGACTGACCAGCTCCACCATGAAATCTTTATGTGTCATGGGCTGCACCTGCTTGGCATTGCTCATCTCACGGTGCAAGATGAAGGCATTTGTTGTTGCAATGTCCAAGAAGTGCAGCAACATGGTCCTGTACCAGTGACCAGTTTTTCTGTGGGTGGAGTAATACTGTATGAGCTGATCTGACAGATCAATCCCACCCATACTCTGGTTGTAGGCCATGATTGGTGTGGGACAGGGAAAGTCTCGCACAGCCCAGCGTCCATCTCTGTCCTTCACCCTTCTCCGCACTGTGCCACCTGAAAATGCAGGATGGATGGTGGAGCACACCTCCCGTGTATCCATCCACTTCACAAACACAAGTGGGCCCTCTCTGATCCATCTCACTGATCCTCTTTCACATCTTTTGGTGAGAGCATTTTCCCTCCCTCTGGGGCATCCTTTTCTGCTCTCCTTGTAGGTGCCACACGCTCCAAATTTCATGCTGGCCAGGTCCATGAATAGTTTGGGACTGGTGTAAAAATTGTTCATGTAGACGTGATATCCAGTGCCAAGACAGGATGGCTGAATAAGCTTCATGACCACATCATAAGACAGCCCATGTTCACTCACAGTTACTGCCTTGCCAGTGTATATGCTGAAATTGATGGTGTAGCCACTGCTTGACTCGGCCAATACAAAAAGTTTAATCCCCCATTTAGTTGGCTTGTCCTTCATATATTGTGTCATGCCAGTTTTTGCCTTAGTCGCCACCATCCTTTCATCCACTGCCAGCTCCCTTCTCAGGTGGTAATAAGCCTGGCAGGCACTGAGGACATCATCATAAAGAGGCCTGACTCTAAACAATTTGTCATGGCCTGGTGTTCCCTTCTGTCTGTCATTATGAACATCCTCCTCAGAATCACTGAGGTGGATGTTCCAAAATATGGATCTGAACCTGTCTCGTGTCATCACTTTGGCTGGCAGGTGTACAGACAAAATGTGATTTTGTCTCCAGTGGTCTTGGAGACTTGGCAGCGACACCAAAGACATGTACATAAGAAGACCAAAAAACTTGTACAGATCATCTGTCTCTATGTCAGTCCATTTGTACTTTTTCCCTAACTCCTTGTTTTTTGCAGCATTTTTGTTTGTGTTGCTGCAGATTTGCTTGACTGTGTCAGTGGCAAAAAACAACAGAAACAGGTCTTTTGGACTGTGTGGAAAAAGTGTCTCTACCTGGACTCCTGGTGTTCTCCGTGGCTGGAACCTGCTTACTGCTGGGGCAGTGTCAGCATCCTCCTCTGTCTTCCAGGGCTCAGAGTGGAGGCGTGGCTCTGGCTCTGCCGCCTGTGTCAGTGGAGACCGAGACCGTGACCGTGTGGGCACGCTATGCCGTCCCCTCCTCTGTGTGGACCTCCGGGTGCCACTCGGTGCACTCATCAGAGGCTCCTTTTCCTCTCTCTCCTCTTCCAACACAAACGATGGATCATCCCCTTCATCATCAAAGTCCTCACTCTCTGGCTCCGAGTCAGGATCCGCGTTTCCCTCCGCTGCATCCTGCTCAAAGAGGAGATGCAGTGCCTGCTCCACATTCAGGAGTCGCCTCATTGTTTTGACATGCAAAACAAAAAAACGACTGCAATACACACTAAACACACTGCACTATACACCAAACACACTACACTACACACTAACCATACACTCCAAACACGCTAAATATCACCAAATCTCTAACTATTTCTCCGCTCACTATCGCTATCGCTGTTTCTCTCTTGCCGCTGTAACTCCCACAAACCTTCCCCTCTTTCGTAGCAACAAATGCTGCTGTTGCCATACTATTTTTTGATTGGTTGATGTGGCGCATTTTTCCACCAATAGGAAAGGGGGTGTGGTGGGAGGTTTTTTTTTTCCTGCTGTTGTTGCTTTCAGCACTTTAGTCAGGCCGAAAAGCCCGTTTTTACTATTACTTCCTGCACCAAACGTGACAAAAATATTCAGGAAAATCGTGGTGTTTATGATTTATCATAAGTCTGGTTTTATATGGCCTATCAACACAATTTAAAAAGTGGTACAAAGTTTGAAGTTCGTACTTTCAACACAAATTGAAACGGAGACTCAGTGAGGCTGTGTCTTGCTGCTACGTCATCTTAAATCGGTCACGTGATTTTGACGCGCCGGCGCGGTTCTGGACCGCAGAGGGTTAAGAAGAATGGAGGTCAATTTTCAGAAAGGCGGGAAGGCTGTATTCATAGTTTATGTTCATTCAATCATGTTATTTGACTAAGCAGAACGCTTCAACTCATTATAATTCAATAACATTGCATGATTTACAACAAGGGGATAATAAGATAAATGTGTTACTTACAGGTTGAGATCGATCCATGTCTCTTCCACTGTTTCAGTCTAGCGCGTTTGAACACTGCAAACAGTAGCTCAGTAGCTCTGCGATTGGTTGAAAAGTGTGGAGAAAATGTAAGGAGCCATACAATTGGCTGAAAGGAAACACACCTGATTAACTGATGAATCTGTCAATCAGAATCATAAATTTGATTGACAGATTTATCAGCCAATGGTGACGTTCGTTGACCTGCGACGTCAGGGGAGTTTCAAAATTCATCACACAGATTTTTATCACAAATGTAAAGAGGTTGTAAATGTATTTTCAGTGATTCGCATGATCTGTGAATTTATATTACAAGTGTGCCTCAAAATAAGATTTGTGAAGCAGAGTGTGTGCATTTCCAAATTTATATTACAAGTTTGCATAAAAATTATATTTGTCAACCAGAGCATGTGCATTTGCGAAACAGATCATGTGCATTTCCGAATTTATATTACAAGTTTGCATAAACATTATATTTGTGAACCAGAGCGTGTGCATTTGCGAAACAGATCGTGTGCATTCGTGAAAAACCCTGTGTGAGTTCATTCATTATGAGACTGTTCTGACCCCATAGGTGTAGCATATCAAGATGTTGATTACAACAGTATCATTACTACACAGGTGTGCCTTGGGATGGTCACAACAAAAGGCCTCTCAAAAATGTGCAGTTTGATCACACGACACTGTTGGGATCTCAACCATGCGTTTGTAAACAATACAGAGGACTTCACAAACCAGCGAGTCTGAGAACAATAGAAGCACGCCAAACCTCCATTATACCTAGGTGTAATTCACTTCCAAAATTCAAACTCCTGCTCCCTATTGGGCCGGCCGGATCCAGTTGGAGTCAGGCGGAATCCCCCTGACGTCACCAAGACCATAATTGCTGCTGTGCACCATCACCCCACTACAATCCCCGTGTGAGGAGCTGCTGGAAGGAATCCCCGGCTTTCTGCGCACAAGTTACCGTAAGGGAACACTTCAAATGTTTGAATTTAATTGACCCGTGAATTTAATTGTTGTGGTTAAGGGTTGAAATACCCAGAGAAGGTTGGGGACCACCTGACCACCTCTCCTCCAGGCCAAGGCTTCACCCATTAGAAATGGGTGTATGTTAGCATCGTAGATGTATTATACAACTGAATTCCCTGGGCTACCAGTGACTTCCAGGAAAGTCTGGATGGCAACCGAGAAAGGTCGGTGACGCTGGAGAGACAGTTGACCTCCAGGAAAGACTGGCGGGGTAACAGGGGCCAGCAACTCCTGTTGCAGCACTCGCAAGAGGGCACCAAGCAAGCTACAGAACAGACAAAAGAGCAATACCCCCAGAGTCTCTCGAGAGGGGGCGGGGGCGGGGGGGATGAGAGGCTCACCAGGACAGATTCAATGGCAACGACAAGGACAGTGACACAAACGCAGAGAAGGCTCAGACAAACCACCTTGACAGGGGAGGTACCGGAAGTGAAATGCATTTGCGGAAGGATCTGCAAAGGCGCAAGAGGGCTCAAAATACACCAGAGCAAGTCCACGTGTGGACAAGGACGGATGCAGGCACACCGCTCAGACGAACCGTCTGGTGAGACGCAGGAGAATCCTAGGTAGGAAGCACACCATAGTCCTAGTGATCTCTCAGTGCCGGCAATCCCCCAAGATCACACAAGGAGAGCCTCCAACGCCATTCCAGAAAGCCCACCCCAGCCAACAAGGGAAAGAATCAAGTGGCCCAAGATGAGTGATGGAAAGGAGTGGTCCATGTTAGATGAAGATCTGGACATGGTGCTTGGAGCGGTTCAAGCAGGATCAGCAGAAAGGAAGGTGGGTTCACTGACAGCCATCACCTTCAGTGTGGCAAAAGAACGGTTTGGAACAGTGCCAAGGAAATAGAACAATGCCAGACCAGAAAAGCAGGACAAGAGAAAGAAAGATCAAACAACTTAGGAAGGAGATCAAGACCCTGAGGAAGCAATTCAAACTGGCAAGCACAGGAGAAAGGGAAGGAATTAAAGAGCTGACAGCCAGCCTCTGCGAGCAGCTCATCAGAATAAGAAGAGCTGAGAGGTTCAAAGAGAGGCAGAAGAAGCAGGAAGCTGCACGAGCCCAGTTTATAAAGGACCCCTACCGCTTCACCAGATCACTTCTTGGGGAGGTAAGGTCTGGGACTCTAAGAAGTTCCAAAGAGGAGGTGGAGCAGTCTGTTGAGGAGACATTCAGTGACCCTTCAAGAGACAATGCCCTAAAAGGAGATCATGGGCTTACTAACATCGACCCACCCACCACATCCCTCAGCACAGAGTGTCCATCATGGAGAACGGTTCAAGAGGTAGTCAAGCATGCAAGATCATCTTCTGCTCCAGGTCCCAGTGGTATACCGTACAAAATATACAAGAAATGCCCGAAGCTCCTCCAAAGGCTGTGGAAGCTTATGCGGGTAATTTGGTCCAAGGGAACCATTCCAACAAGCTGGAGAAGAGCGGAAGGGTGCTATGTGCCCAAAGAACAGGGATCCACACAGATCAGCCAGTTCCGAACTATCTCCCTCATTAGTGTGGAGGGAAAGATTTTCTTTTCTGTGCTTGCCAAGAGAATGAGTGCGTTCATGACCCAGAATGGATATATTAACACCTCTATCCAGAAGGGCAGTGTCGAAGGGTTCTCTGGGTGCTTGGAGCATACAGGGGTCTTTAGCCAACTCATCCAAGAAGCAAAGGAGAAGAAAGGCAGCCTAACAGTCGTCTGGCTTGACTTTGCAAATGCATATGGGTCTATTCCCCATAACTTGATCCAAGTTGCTTTGGACTACTACCACATCCCACATAACATCCAGGGCATGATCACCAGTTACCTGAGAGACACCAAGCTATGATTCCAGTCCGCCGAGTTTACAACAAAGTGGCAGCCAGTGGAGAAGGGGATAGTGACAGGATGCACAATCTCTCCCATCTTGTTCATCATGGGAATGAACCTGATCATCTCTGCAGCGAGTACAAAGTCAAGAGGGCTGAAGACCGCTGCAGGATGTCAACAGCCAGCAATCAGGGCATTCATGGATGACCTTACCGTGATAACACCAACTCACGTGCAGGCAAGATGGGTCCTGGCAGAACTGGATCGCATGGCCACTTGGGCAAAGATGGTCTTCAAGCCCAAGAAGTCAAGGAGCCTGGTGATCCAAAAGGGAAGAACAACTGGAAGGTTCAAGCTACTTGTTCAAGGGGAAGTGATCCCTAACAATCCAGGGGATCCCAATTAGATGCCTTGGAAAGTGGTATGATGATTCCCTGTCAGACAAGAACAGCATCTCCAACACCGGAAAACAAATCGAAGAGTGGTTGAAGAGGATTGACAAGTCTGGCCTGCCTGGGAAATACAAGTGCTAGATCTACCAACATGGCCTGCTCCCGAGACTCATGTGGCTTCTCACTGTCTATGAGGTGCCCCTATCAACTGTTGAAGAGATGGAAAGGAAGTTCAACAAGCACCTTTGGTGATGGTTGGGAATACCCCCGAGCTTTACATCCTTGGGGCTCTACATAAGGTCGGGCCAGCTCCAGCTTCCCCTGTCATCAGTGGTGGAGGAGTTTGAAGTCGCCAAGTGCAGACTGTCCCTGACATACAGTGGTGTGAAAAAGTGTTTGCCCCCTTCCTGATTTCTTACTTTTTTGCATGTTTTCCGCACTTAAATGTTTCAGATCATCAAACAAATTTAAACATTAGTCAGAGATAACACAAGTAAACACAAAATGCAGTTTTTAAATGAAGGGTTTTATTAATGAGGAAGAAAAAAAATCCAAAGCTACATGGCCCTGTGTGAAAAAGTGTTTGCCCCCCAGCTCCTATTAAAACATAACTGTGATTGATCACATCTGAGTTCAATTTTTGTAACCACACCCAGGCTTGATTACTGCACACGTGTTCCCAATCTAGAAATCACTTAAATAGGACCTACCTGACAAAGTGAAGTAGACCAAAAGATCCTCGAAAGCTACAGACATCATGCCGAGATCCAAAGAAATTCAGGAACAAATGAGAAAAAAAATAATTTAAATCTATCAGTCTGGAAAAGGTTATAAAGCCATTTCCAAAGCTTTGGGACTCCAGCAAACCACAGTGAGAGCCATTATCCACAAATGGCGAAAACACGGAACAGTGGTGAACTTTCCCAGGAGTGGCCAGCCGACCAAAATTACCCCGAGAGCACAGCGACGACTCATCCAAGAGGTGATAAAAGACCCCACAACAAGAACTGCAGGCATCCCTTGCCTCAGTTAAGGTGTTAAAGTGTTCATGACTCCACCATAAGAAAGAATCTGGGCAAAAATGGCCTGCATGGCAGAGTTCCAAGACGAAAACCACTGCTAAGCAAAAAGAACATGAAGGCTCGTCTCATTTTTGCCAGAAAACATCTTGATGATCCCCAAGACTTTTGGGAAAATATTCTGTGGACTGATGAGACAAAAGTTGAACTTTTTGGAAGGTCTGTATCCCATTACATCTGGCGTAAAAGTAACACCGCATTTCAGAAAAAGAACATCATACCAACAGTAAAATATGGTGGTGGCAGTGTGATGGTGTGGGGCTGTTTTGCTACTTCAGGACCTGGAAGAATTGCTGTGATAAATGGAAGCATGAATTCTGCTGTCTACCAAAAAATCCTGAAGGAGAATATCCGGCCATCTGTTCGTGACATCAAGCTGAAGCGAACTTGGGTTCTACAGCAGGACAATGATCCAAAACACACCAGCAAGTCCACCTCTGAATGGTTGAAGAAAAAACAAAATGAAGACTTTGGAGTGGCCTAGTCAAAGTCCTGACCTGAATCCTATTGAGATGCTGTGGCATGACCTTAAAAAGGCGGTTCATGCTCAAAAACCCTCCAATGTGGCTGAATTACAACAATTCTGCAGAGATGAGTGGGCCAAAATTCTTCCACAGCGTTGTACAAGACTCATTGCAAGTTATCGCAAACGCTTGATTGCAGTAGTTGCTGCTAAGGGTGGCCCAACCAGTTATTAGGTTTAGGGGGCAAACACTTTTTCACACAGGGCCATGTAGCTTTGGATTTTTTTTCTTCCTCATTAATAAAACCCTTCATTTAAAAACTGCATTTTGTGTTTACTTGTGTTATCTTTGACTAATGTTTAAATTTGTTTGATGATCTGAAACATTTAAGTGCGGAAAACATGCAAAAAAGTAAGAAATCAGGAAAGGGGCAAACACTTTTTCACACCACTGTATAGGGACTCTCAAGACCAACTCACCAGGGAAGCAGGAGTCAGAACAAGATCTGCCGTAAGTGGGCCGCCAGCACGGCAATTAACCAGGCAGAATGTTCTCTAAGGACCAAAGACATCATCGGAAACCCTTGCACTGGAAGACAAGGTCTAGGTACATCACATTTCCAGCAGTGGTCAAAGTCCACCCCTAGGGAGAAGAGAACCATGATCCAGGATGAAGTCCGAAACCTTGAGGAAGAAGAGAGAAGAGCAAAATCTATGGAACTCGCAACTCAAGGCACCTGGACGAGGTGGAACCTCCCAAAAAGAACATCACATGGAGTGAACTGTGACGGCTGGAGCCCTTCTGTATATCCTTTCTACTTCGAGCAATGTATGACACCTTACCAACCCCAGTCAATTTGCACAGGTGGGGAATGAGGGAGGACCCAATGTGCAGGTTGTGTGGCGGGAAAGGAACAATGGCGCACATTCTGACAGGGTGCAAGAACGCATTGACACAGGGGAGATACAAGTGGCGCCATGATAAGGTGTTGGCAGTGCTCGCAGACATCCTGGAGCAGGAGAGGAGGAAGAAACAACCAGCCAAAGCAAGGCCACTGCTGAGCACCATCGCCTTTGTGAAAGAGGGTCAAAGACCTGTCGCCCACAGCCAAGCCAAGCAGAATCTCCTGCAGTCAGCCCAGGGATGGGAAATGGAGGTTGACCTCAGGAGGAAACTCCACTTCCCAGAGGCGGTGCTGTCCACCACTCAAAGACCCAACGTCATCATGTGGTCTCCAGAGGGAAAGAAGATCATCCTGGTGGAGTTGATGGTGCCGTGGGTGGAGGGCTGTGAGGAAGCTGCAGAGAGGAAAAAAGCCACATACCAGCAACTTGTCCAAGACTGCCAGGATAAGGGATGGACAACATGGCTGATGACGGTGGAAGTTGGATGTCGAGGATTCCCAGCTCAATCTGTGTGGAATCTAGTGACAAAGGTTGGACTGAGAGGCCACTTGAGGAAAGCAGCCGTTCGTAGGCTGGGAGAAGCGTCAGAGAGAGCCTCCTGTTGGCTCTGGCACAAGAGAGAGGACACAAACTGGAAGCCAGGAGGAGAGGGGCAGTGACCTTGCCAATCACTGCTGACCCGCCAACTGGAGGGTGTTGTGGTTAAGGATCGAAACACCCAGAGAAGGTTGGGGACCACCTGATGACCTCTCCTCCAGGCCAAGGCTTCACCCATTAGTAATGGGTGTATGTTAGCATTGTAGATATCTTATACAACCTTGGTCGCCTTCCTTGAGAGTTTACAGAAAACCCTTTCTCCCAGAAGAAGACGAAACCGCTAAGGCCCCGCTTCTTCAATCCACACGACTCCGCTGAGCCCTCTTCTGCCACATCGAGGACATCCCCATTCATCCCACTGTAGGATGCTACAGTGGCCCTGTGCACTCATCCCGCAACAACGGAACTAGGTGGAGAGCTTTAGTCTGGGCAGAGACTTTACATTTAGCAGGTAATCTGAACTGTTGCTGTGGACCTATCATGTTTGATTGCTGTTTTGTTGTTGGGCTTGTCGCAAGCCGATTTGTTGTTGCTCACTTGATGGATAACCTGCCGTTAGTCTGCACCACCGTGCATTCACAATACGCTGCATTTCTATCTGGAAAGACTAGCGGACAGTAGACTGACCCCAGTTCGTCTATTTGCCCCTGAGAAATAGGAAAGCGACCACTGTGTCTCTCTGCGGCTGCTTTTTCCCCATGCCAATTCAGAGCGCCTGCCCTCCTTTTTCTTCACTCTCTTTCCTCTCTTACAAACCTACACTCGCACGTACACCTATATCTGTGGTAAAATCACACATTACCCTGTTAGCGACTCCGTAGGAGAACTCACCATTACCACAGCCTCCACACACACGTGTAAGCACGGCTACTTTGTTAGAGCATACAGTGTTTTCAGTCCCGCTAGACGCCATGTTGTGCGTACTTTAAAGGAGCACGTGGAGCCAGCAGCTTTGTCACCATTGTTTTGCTCAAATTTCCCACCTTATTCTTATCAGCACCTGGCGTGATGTGTTCGCGTCCGCCATTTTAGGTCTGTGGTGGTGTGACCCCCATGAAGTCATGTCTGCCATTTTCTCTCTGTCTCTCGCCCCTCCCCCCCACACACGCACACACACAGATCCACTTGCATGGCTTGATTTACTGCGTCTACAGTTCATCAGTCCAGTGTGTTTATTAATTCAAGTGCTTGATTGGTTGATTTATTATTGCTTTAATAAACATTTGTGACTTCACTAGAGCAGTCCTCTGTGGTTATTTGTGTGTTGTTTGTTGTATCAACAGCTGGTTGAGATGGTCAGTGCTTGGGCCCACGCCTTCTAACCTGTTTAATTTTTAATATTTTATATATGTTAACAACCTTAGACGAAGATTCCCCTTTTGACTAAATACAGGTTGGTCACTGATTCCTGATCCCAGGGTGGTGCCTCGGAATTATTGATTTACATTAATAATGTATTTTCTCAGTTAATTACAATAAGTAATAAGGCTGTGCAATTAATCGTCTGGTGATTGCGATTACAATTTTGAGGTCAAATGATTTCAAAATGAATGAAATCGAGGGATTTTTGGTCTCGGATGCTGGAGATGTTATTTTGTCTTCTACGGAAGACAGATGCGCATGCGCAATACCGCCCCATCCCCTCCTCTCCTCTATTCACTCCACGAGCCAGTCAAGTAGGTGAACTACGAATAATGCGAGGGGCAGGTGATCGCGAAAGATTTCAAAAACAGCGTGCGGTAAATGGCAGAGGGAGGGAGAGCGAGAGACGGTGGTGTGTGTGTGTGTGTGTGCGCGCGCACGCATCAGGGCCGAACTCCGTTGTGCTCAATACAGAGAGCAGAGGAGAATTGTAAACGTGCGGCCATGTAGAGACAGAAATTACATGCTGTCGTGTAAATAATATAAGTTATCACGTGTGCCGCATAGTCGTTTTGATCAAAATAATCGTGATTATTATTGATTTTTTCCATAATTGAGCAGCTCTAATAAGTAATTAATTTAATAACCAACCTGCCGTTAGTAGACCCCAACAACACAATGCCACAGATGTCACAAGTTTTGAGGGAGAGTGCCATTGGCGTGCTGGCTGCAGGAATGTCCACCATAGTTGTTGCCCATGATCGAAATGATTATTTCACACCCATAAGCCATCTGCGGTGAATTTGGAAGTACATCCCATTGGCCTCACAAAAGCAGACTACACATAACCACCTCCATATCCAACGTTTTCACATACAAGGTTGTCTGAGAGCAGCCACCCCAGGCTGATGCTAGTGGTTAGTACAACCAAAGAATTTCTGCACAAAATGTTAGAAGCTGTCTGAGAAAAGCTCATCTTGCATGCTTATCATCTTGTGAACATTTAGAGTTGAAGCAACATCTGGATATTCCACATCTGTCAGGTGGATGGATTATCTTGGAGAGATTTTTTATTTTACATTCGTGACCAGAATTTGAGAGAAAAATATCTATTGAGTGCATAGAAAGTCTTAGATCTTTAACTTAAACCTGTAAAAAAAAAAGGAGCAAATACTATAGGGTTGCGTATAATTTTATAAAGCAAAAGATAATTTGCTTCCCAGCTGTATTCAGAAGTTGTTTGAAATCAGAGGGAGCATACAACTGTGAGGCAGTAATAGTAATTTTTGTATAACCTAAACCTAGTATGCTGAGTAAAAAGGATCGGCATATTAAGCTTTAGCATAAGCCTACTTTGTTTTCCCCTTTTGTTTTAATGCCTTGTTTTTACTTATTCTTATGTGCATTCCTTTTGGGATGTTATTATCAAGAATTAAAATAAATAGTATTGATATGCATTGGTATGTAACAGCATAAATACTGCAGTTGAGTGAGTGTGCAGTAGTGTGGCAGTGGTAAGTGAGAAGGAGCCAGCAGCCAGTGAGGCAAAGGCAGTCCCAGTGCAAGAGAAACCCTGTCAGAAGTTACAAACATAATTAATATAAACTTATTCTGTCAGTATTTTCTGTTGACTGTGAAAAATTTCTTCTTTTTTTTAAGTTGCCAAAAATAATTTACCTTTTATTGGTGTTTTGTGTTTTACCTAAAGGCACATCTGGAGAGCACCTTGAGGAGATGATTCAGCAGATCTACAAAAGTATCACAAATAAACTCAACAACTTTCTGGAAGCCTACAGCAAAACTGATGATACTTCCCTCACATTATCTGTGCATTGTGTCTGCATTGCTTTGGTAAGGTGCCACAGCTGAAATAAAAAAAAATCTCCAGTCTTCAAAAATGATTGGTGTAAAACCCGCAGCTCTTGCTAGAAGAAAAGCAGCATTAGAAGAGAGGACCAGCAGTGATACCTTGGCCACCTTCTAAGTGCTCAAGGACTGAGCATATGTATTTAAAAAAACACGGCAGTGCAGGAGAAGTGAAGTGCACCCCATTCCATATCAAACTGTGTAGAGGAAAACACATCTCTCGGTGATAATCACAAGCTCAACTGCAGTGCACCTCACCCTTCCCATCCAAGCCAGGGGATGGACACTCAACTTCCCCATTTCAAAGTGTTTTTTGATGAACTGACTCATGCATGAATGTATTTGCTATGGTCAGCAGTAAACAATGTTAAGTATAGCGACTTGACAGTAAGGCTCAGTAGCTCATGTAGCAGTGTATTTTGCTAACGTTATATTACCTTTACTTGTACTTATTATAGTATAGAACAATATGTAACTGTTGCAGTATTCCCGTTTATTTAATTTACCAGGCAGTCTTGATTATAACTTGTTCATTTCTGCTGAAGTGTGTAATAGTTAATAGTTTTTATGAGCAAGATATCACTAAAAATCTACTTTTAGTGGTGGGAGAAGTTGGGGAGAAGTCAGATCCTTCTAAGTTAAAGCAACAACACCTCAGTGTAAATGTATTCATGCATTCAACACTTTGCACGAGTAATATACAGAAGTATTATCAGCAAAATGTTACAGAGAGTAGAAGTACAAAGAATGACTGTTTCCAGAGAAATGTTGGAATCTTAGTGGTGATGCATTAATCCTTACTGATTAATCAATGCTAGTCACTGCCTGTGCTCGTTTGTGAAATCATTTAAAGCTACACTTACCTTTCTGGGAATTTTACACTTTTCTTTGTTTAGGTTAAAATGCTATTAATAAGCTGATGGTACACTAAAATGTAAGTGAATTCCACCAGAAATAAAACTCATAATTATACCATTCTCATATGGTTCTAAGAAAAAAGTTTTCTCCTGGAGGCCTCTGACTGACGTAACCACTCGCGTAGCATCTCCCCACCACACCCCCACCCCTGAGTCTGTGAGACAACAAATATGCTAGTAACAGGGACGCTTGTGGATATAAACTAGCAACAGGAATGCTTGTGGGTATAAACTGTAATTACGGTGCAACAAGAAGTAAATTCTTCAGTGCAATACAGTTGCGAGTTTCACACAGACATTAGAAACCGCTGCAGAGATCTAACGCTACAACCGCGAGAGCTCAGGATGTGTAGCAAGCTTGGCCTGTTACGTTGAGCTAGCCCTGAGATGACCGTGGTATCGCCTGGAGCTGTCCCGACAGGGAGACATTGGCAGTGCTGTGACAGGAAGCGGGAGCAGGGGAAGCGCGGAGCGGACGTTTGCCAGAAGGACGCTGGGAACAGTTCCCAGCATCCTTCTGGCAAATGTCCGCGAAAAAGGATTACATCCGACGAAAAAGGATTACATCCGATTGTGGAGATCCACTCACCGAATTGTGAGGGACTGCTGCGTCCTTGTGTTCACTGAGACATGGGTGAATGGCAACATATCAGACTCCAGTGTTGAGCTAACGGGGCTAACACTATATAGAGCAGACAGGGAGGCTGCGTCATCCGGTAAGCTCCGTGGTGTATACACAAACAATTCATGGTGCTGTGATGTGAAGAGGATCTCCCAGTTCTGCTCTCAGGATGTGGAGTTTTTGACTGTGAAATGTCGACCCTTTTCATCCTACTATTGCACTATATGTTCTTTCTTTTATGTTGCACAAATTGTTTTTAAATGTTTTGTTTCTTTTTGCTTTGGGTATGCGAAATGTCATTTCGTTTTTGTGCTACGCATAAAAATGACAGAGAAGTTCAGTTCGTAACATTATATATGATAACACAGCATCCAGTTGCTAACGGCTAACGTTAGCCTACTGTAGTGTAGCCTCTGAAACATTAACGTTATCTTCCTTGTGCGTTTCCACTTACTAGTAACGTTAACGCTACTATCTAATGTTAGCACTGTAACCTTATTCTCGTCAGTCATCACTGACTCCGGTTGAGTTTTAAAACTCCGGGGTTGCATTTTTAATGTTACACTCGTCCTCCTCTTCCGTGTATCTAACGTTACCTTGCCAATGCCTACGTCTGTCTTAGATGTAATGAGGACGTAATGGAGGAGGGGGTTGTAGGATGTGGATGGTCAGATTTTTTCTAAATGCTGTGTGAAATGCAAGAAAGGTAAGAGTTCCTTTAAATGAGCACCACTGTCATCCTTATCTTCAGAGTCTGACTGACACAATTTACTTTGTAACCATACAGTATGTTAACTGGTTAATTTTGGGTACATGATGTTATTTCCTGTTACATGTGGACCTACCTGAGGTTTTGTGCAATATTCATTGTCTTTAAGCACTGGTTTACTTTTTATTGCATTTTGTTATTAGTCATCTACAAAAACTTTTCATTCAAAGGATGGGTATGGCCTCAGAAATATGTCTTTTTTTCTGGAGTAATGTGACTGTGTATTAACCAAATTAAATATCAAGAACTTTCAAGCCCCCTGCGACAAATTGGTGATTTTTGATACTGGGCTACCTGCTGTTTTTCAATAAATACAATAAAAATGGTGTTCTACTGCTGTACTAGACATTTGTCATCACGGCTCAGCATTAACTATATATTATTATTATTGTGCCTAAAGTAGTAGTAGTAGTAATAAAGGTGGTTGTGGTGGTGATGATGATGATGATGATGTAGTAAAATTAAAAGTCTGGTGTGAAGGATTGGGGGGATACATTAGTAGAAATGGAATATAATGTATTAAGTAGTATCTTTTGTGTATAATAACCTAAAAATAAGAATCTTTGTGTTTTCTCTACTACAGAATTCTATTTTATTTTTTTGTTTATTTAATCTATGTTTACCAGATAAGTCCCATTGAGATCAGTGATCTTATTTTAAGGGAGACCTGGCCAAGAGATTAAATGAATAAGAATAAGCTTCTTATATTGATGTAGGGAGTGGGTCCTCTTCCACAGAGATCGCCATGTTGCAGCGCTATGTACATTAGCCCAGAACAGACAAACCAACTGGCTCCAGATAGGGCTATTTGCGGTTTCATGTCAGCCACTGTAGGTAGTAGCCCCTCTACGATGAACAGTGTCAGAAAAACACAGATTTTTAAAAAATGTGAAACTGCTTTATTCAGTGTTTTTACTGTTTTAAATCACCATTTGTTGTAAAGCAGATAATTTGACTCCCAGTAAAATTCTCCTGAGCAATGAACAATGAAGGAATTCTAACCAGTAGAAGTTTCACCTGGTTGCATATCTGCAATCCTCAATGCCAGATGCCACTAAATTCCCCATAAATCCTACAAACTGGTCCTGTAATACTTAATAAACGTTGGAGACGCTATTTGCAGCCCTTTTAATGTATTAAATATTGATAAGGAATATTCCAGTTAACACAGAGTGTCTCCCCTAGTCTGTTCTTGAGGTGGGGTAATAGTGAGGTGAACTTTAATTTACATATTAACTGTCATATCCTTATATTATCAGAGATAAGACTTCTGCGACCAGAGATCCAATTTTGGTGGACGACCAAATGAAATACATCTTCAGCGCGAAATTTTTTAGTGCCATTCTGGGAAAAAAAATAAAATAAAATAAAACAACAACTTGTGTAGCCTATAGATACAGTCAGTTTTTACGGAACACCCACAAAATGTCACATCCTTTTATGTCATGGGGGGAAAACCATAGACTGTAAATAAAATGGACGTAGCTGCCGTGATGTTACCCACAGGTTTGTGGACTCCTGTTTTTTAGCTTTGGATATAGCATTTTGGCTGTTGCCATCCTAGTTTTTTTGAGCCAGAAGTGACCATATTTGGATGAGAGGGTGGATCAAGCAGACAGCCTGTCATTCAAAGTGATCTGCCCTTAATTATGTGTAAGTTAAAGCCTTACTAAAATCTAAATGGGAGAGTTATATAAAAATTTACAACCTTGCAGTTTTGATGAAGAGTAAAATAAACTACAGAGACCAAAACCATTTTTGTACCAGGCTGTAAACATGTTTGTTTTTGTTGGATTGACTGGCTTCTGGGGCCAGCCTCAAGTGGCCACTAAAGGAACTGCAGCTTATGGTACTTTGTGTTGATTTCAGTTTTCAGCCTTAGAGGTTGCTGCCTGGGGAAAACAAAGAATTTGCTACTTTGCCAGAGAGTTGCTGTATGGCTTTCTGCACATGAAATAAGCCTAAAAGTCCAGAGTTTATGGATATTTTTCCACCTTGACCCTATTTCCCCATATTTTTGCATCTTAAGTGATAAATGGGAACAGCATGTTGAAATTGGTCCAGTATTGAGCGAGAGCAGTGGCCATGCAACATTGTAAACACTGTGGACATGTTCACACAGTCAGTTTATGTCCACTAAAAGTGCTTGTTTTGGTCTTTGACAGCCTTGGCCTAGTAAGATTGTGGAAAAGAGCCCTACAGAGAAGATCCTTATTGTTAAAGCTTAAGATCCCCTGCCCCAAAATCGCTATCTTCATCCTTACCAGACTCCATTAAATAAACAGGAATTTAACCATTATAAAACACACTTCATTTAAGTCAACAGAAACAAAAACAAAACCCTGAAAGAAACCATCTTGGTTTGTCTTACCATCACTTTAACAATCACCAACTCTGGTTTGGTTGAAATAAACCCTCAATTCACTCAGTTAGATGTGAAAATATGCTGGCTCTATACATGCTAAAATTACTGTATATTTTACATGGAGTCAGGTTGGTTTAGCAATTTCAGGTCTGTTCCTTAAAAAAAAAAAAAAAAAAAAAAAAGATCTGAAGCTTTATCCAAACAGTGTTTGATTGTTTAGCCACTGGTAAAAGCTGTGAGTTGTGGACCTGTAGGACCTGGGGTTTCAAATCAACGTCAAAACATAGGCTAATGATGTTGCATAACTTTGGTGCTGCTTTAATCTTCAAACATGCATGGAGTTCACTAAAACATGGTAGTCTGTTACATCATAGTGTAAATGGCTGTAGGGTACTGATATTATAGTAAATTTTATCAGTGATATCTAAAGTAAATTTGTGAGATTAAGAACCGTGCTTTCCAGCACAAACAGGCTGGGAGAAACGATTGTTTTCCCCCTTGCTGACTCCGCACTCACCCTGCACCCTAACTGTGACTAGAGAGTGTCTCTATCTGGGGGGTATTCCAGAAAGCGGGTTATGTGAAAACTCAGAGTAAGTTAACCCTGAGATGAGGGAAACTCTGAGTTATCCATTCCAGAAAGAGAGGTAACTGAAACTCTGAGTCAGTCACCATGGTTACAGACTCTGTGAACATAACCTGCTCGCTGACAGGTTTTCTTCAATAAACCCTGAGTTTTTGTCTGTCTCCTCCCTCTTGCACGCTGTTTCATTTCCTCATTCATTCAGTCCGTGTCAAAGCTTGTATCGAAGCTCATTAATTAGCGGAGATTTACCGTCTGTCACAATCTAAATCCTACTTGATATTAGTTTGTTACTCAGGACTGTCTTATGTTAGGCTACTGAATTTATGCACATCAGTCATTTCTTTGGACATCGGTTTTTGTCTTTACATTCAAATATTACACAGCGAGAATTCACCCTCAGCTCAGAATCAAACCTGTCCTTTTTATATTTATTATTTTTTATAACACTGTGCACAAGGATCAGACTGTCAGTCTGTTAGAGCAGCTCTGAAATGTTTATTGCACATAATGTGTAGGTCTAATTATTTAAATTTTAAAAATGGGTATGAAGCTTTAGACACGTAGTATCAATGACTAATGATCTCTATCACTGATGTCAGTGGTCGCACTGATGGAACATAATTCCTATAGCCTAATATTGGGGATTATGTTCATATTTCTGAGTGAGCAATGGTGCAGCATTTCAGTGTCTTTAAATTTACTACATTTGTATTTGAAATAAAGTCACTGAATGCTGTTGAGTCAAGATACAAATAGATGTGCAACATTTTCAAATCTACTGTATTTTAACCTCAGCGTCTTTTCAAGTGCAGATCACCAAACATATTATTACTGGGTCAGACTGTGAGTTTACAGTCATGTCTTTATGTGTTTGATCTATAGCCTAGACTATATGTTTTAAATCTTCCTATTTTTCAGTTGCTGCCTCCTGTGTTTTTCCCCATCATATCAAATCTGAACAAATATATTATTATATATTATTAATATAATGTAATGTAATATATCTACAGCCTGATACACAGTCAGATTCCATCACTTTATCTTCATTAAGAATTATGTAAGTCTGATAAATGATGAATAAATGGACAACACTGAATAAAACTTTTTTATTAACTTTATGGTTAACTTATTTACACTTTCCTCGCTCTGACTCAGGCTCTTCTTTTAAAGATAAACGTGCACAGTCTGCTACACATGCATTAATATCTCTACATCCACTGGATTAAAATGGAGGCGCTGTCTTTTATTTACCTGTTGCCATGGTGAATCGTGGAGTCAGAGCTCCATTGATGATGGCTTTTTATTGTTGGTTTAACTCAGAGTGAACATACTCAGAGTTGACTGAACTAACTCAGATCAGCTGTTCTGGAACCGGATACTCAGAGTTTCCCATCTCAGAGTAAGTCAACTCAGAGTTCAGGGATAGACTTAGAGTTTGTTGAACCTCCTACCTGGAATACCCCTCTGTAGTGTAACTCCCTGATTCCATGGCAACGTTGTGCTTCCTGTTCACATCCAAGGAACCTATAAAATAAGGGAGGGATTATTACATCAGTGTCAAAACCTGGTTCCTTGGCTGTGACAAATATGGGAAAGGACAAGGTTGATGATGGTAAATTATATGTAATTTATTGTAATAAAATGAACAACTAAAGAAATAAAATGTCATAGCAACTGATTGAAATTGCAAACTTTGAATGGGCATATCTCATGCCCTGCATGTCGTAGAGAGATGAAACTTTGCACATATGTGCCTCAAGAACCTATAACTTCATTTATATAGATTTTCCGCCATTTTGAATTTTTTGAAAAACACTTAAAATTGATCTCTTCCTAGGAAGTTTGACCGATCTGCATGAAACTCAGTGAACATAATTTACCAATATCTAAAGTTCCCTCTTGGCAAAAGTTGGAAAACTTACTAAAACTGAGCTTCTATAAGGCAGTGAATATTGCAGAGGGCATGGCTCATCACATAAGGGTGTATAACATCTCAAGGGTTTCACCGATCACCACGCAACTTTGTAGACATATGACCACACATAATCTGAGGGGACCCCTCCATTATTGACCCAATCAAACAAAATAGGGGCACTAGAGAGCTAATTTCTGTTTCTTTACTAAACAGGATGCCTCAAGGTGACTGGAGAAATTTAACTCTAATTGGCAACTGGGTGGCGCTATAACAACAGAAAAATGCTTAAAAATGGCTAAAATGCAACCGATCACTGTGGCTCCCCCTGTGGCCGAAGGTTTTTTTTTTTCTTTCTAATTTTTGTTATGACTAAGTCATGGTATGGTATGCTGCACATAATCATAGAAACTGTCAGTGTGTCACTCTGTCAGTCAGTCATTCTGTCTGTCTGAATACATTGCTCCTCTTAATGGGTTCAGTTGACTATTTAATCTGCAATTTCCTGTGACCTGTATCCCAAACACACACCATGAGAAACTGTATGTGGGCAACTGTGCACTCAATCAATCAATCAATCAATCAATACTTTATTTGTCATTGTCATAATAACACAGTTATAAATAACAACGAGATATTGTTATGAGCAACTTAATACTGATATAGAAGTATTTTTAGAAAGTGCAGAAAGTGCATATGACATTAATGTCCAGAGAAACCCAGCAGAAGTATTAAAAAGTGCATTAAATGCATAATACAATAAAGTCCAGCACAGCAAATACACAAAACCACAAATACCCAGACATTTAGGGACAGTAACATTACAGCAGCAGAAATAGACATTCATCGGTCACTCATGTGCAAGAGAGAATAGTGCAGTGATACAGTCTTCAACTGCCATCCTCTGTGTGAAACAGAACGGGTTGGGGCAGTAGACGGAGGTGAGTGGAATGTTGTGTGGGAGCTGCAGCAATGCAAGACCTAGTTCACAGTGATTGTAGTGGTGGAATGTGTGAAGATGGATGGGGGGGAAGAAAGGGGGAGGGCTGTTCATTTAGTAGCCTCACTGCCTGAGGGTAGAGGCTGTGGGCAAGTCTGGTGGTTCTGATGCGGATGGACCTGTATCTCTTCCCGGAGGGCAGCAGGTGGAAGAGGTGATGTGCAGGGTGATGCTGGTCACGCAGGATGTTGTGTACCCGCTAGGGATGGGCAAATGATCAAAATTCATTATTCGATCATCAAAAAAATTAACGATCAATTATCGATTAATTGATAAGCGAGTATTTCAGAAGAGAGAAAACAAAAGAGCGCAGTGCACACTGTCGCCGCAAGAGAGCGCGGCTGCCCCAGTTTTGAGCTTCAACCCCCCAGGCCAAAGAGGAAGAATGGCGCGCATGCGCAGTTCACCTGTGGGTGTTTACAACCAGCCAACCAACAGGTTTCAGTTTTCAGCAAAACCTCCGACTTTCAATGGCATAGTGTTTTCAGAGGCCTCAAGGGAAGCCGCTGAGGCTTTGGAGAGCGATGAGAGCCCTGCATAGGTCCGGCGGGGGTCTCGTAGGCATGTCGAGCTGCCGTGCTCGCCAGGCTGAAGGGTCTCGTTGATACGGCGACTCGCCGGGTGGGGGGTCTCGTTGGCACGGCAGCTCGCCGGACCTATGCCAGGCATTGTAGGGGAAACACTGTGACTATCGATCAAAATTATTTGTGATCGATCAAAAGCCTTAACAATCAATCATCGATAATCGAAAATTGATGCCCATCCCTAGTACCTGCCGCAGACAGCGGGTGGTGTAGATGGTGCTGATCTCTGGGAGACTGGTCCCGATGATTCTCCCTGCTGTTTTTACCACCCTCTGGAGGGCCTGCTGCTCAGCCTTAGTGCAGCTGGAGAACCACTCTAAGAAGCTGTAGGTCAGTATGCTACCGAATGCACAATGGTAGAAGTTCACCATGAGCTGCTGAGGGATTTTAGCACTCTTTAGTTTCCTCAGGTAGAAGAAGCGTTGTTGGGCCTTTCCCACAGCTGAGTTGATGTTAATGCTCCAGGTCAGGTCCTCTGACACAATCACACCCAGGAACCTGAATTCTGTAACTCTCTCCACCACCTCACTCCCAGTGGAGAGTGGAGTAGGGATGGATTGACCTGATTTGCGGAAGTCCACGATCATTTCCTTGGTCTTTTTGATGTTAAGGGCCAAGTTGTGGTTCTCACTCCATGATGCCAGATGTTGTACCTCACTTCTGTAAGCAGACTCGTTGTTGTTGTTGATGAGCCCAAGCACCGTGGTGTCGTCAGCAAATTTGACGATGAGATTGGGTATGGGTATGGACTAGTAAAATAATATTCAGGAGGGCTACCGTTAGCCGACTCAATAATGTTTCATCACTTACTGGTGCTTGTTACTTTGTTCGTCAATGAATTGAGTTTAGCATTTGCACTTTGTTCAGCAGAATGATTGTCAGGCCTTACGCTGGTGCAGTGGGCCTCGGGTTCCTCCTGTTGCAGGATAATGTAGGCCATGTAGGCAGATGATGAAGGCATTGATGCCATTGACTGGCCCTCTCATTCCCCTGGCCTAAATCAAATTGGGCATATATGGCACGTTATGTATCTATGCATCCCACGCCACTAAGTACCACCACAGACTGTCCAGGAGCTCACTGATGCCCTGATCCAGGTCTGGGAGAAGATCCCCAGGACATCATTTTGGTGTGATTTTGAATCCAGCCCTTAATAGGTTGATAATTTTGGTCTCCACTAACCGTTGTTACGTGAAGTGACAAAAATCGGTGCCTGAAGTTGGGCCAGATGGCTCCCGACCTTGTCCTTCTTATTTCTTCCAAAGTATCTTCTGAAGTCTGTTCTGGGTCTAGGTTCGGCTGGCAGATCTTTAGGAAATCACTGGAGACAAGCTGGATCTGGTGCAATCGAGTTTATTGTGTTCACAGGCAATAACACAGACAAACTCATGAGTCAGGCTCCGGAGTATGACTAAAAAATTGCTTTCACTATCCTGGCTTATATGCTGGTGGAGGTCGGAAAGATCTCCGCCTATTTCTATTGTCCTTCCCCTTTCAACCCGTTTCTATTGGTAGCAGATTTCTTCTCTCTATTCCGTCTCAGCTACAATTTACCACCAGTATCTCCGGAGCTGCTCACATTTTATTTTTTAAAAAAAACACGTGAACCTGAGGGACTCTCATGCTACAATCCCTGGTGTTTCCATACAAAGTGATCCATTACACATATACTGAGTAATACAATCATTTGAGTGTGTGTGTGTGTGTGTGTGTGCTCCATACAATATAATCCATTACACATGTGCTAGGTAATACAATCCTTTGAATGTGCGTGTGTGTGTCTTCTTCTCCTGTCCATGAACCCTTTTTGGTGCAGTAGGCAATAAATCAAGTGGGTGTGCTCCCCTTTTCATCCAGTGCTTAGTGTGGTGTTTGAGCTTACACACGTGTTATTATTCTTAGTAGAGTATATCACATCTTAACATCATATATGACATATATATGTGTATGTCTAACAGTTCCCTGAAAGTTCAGAACAGTATATAATGAAGTCTGTTAAAAGTTCAAAGCACCATATGAGAAAATCTGTTATGCTTTCGCAGTAAATCTGAGGAGGCCCCGTGTTAGTTCACAGCTGAGATGTCACTGAGAGTTTACAACTTAGACGTCACCAAGAGTTCACAGCTAGGATGTCACTGAGAGTTCACATCTACGTCTACCCATTACCTTTAAATGCAGTATCTATTCTTTAAAACAGTCTAAATGTCTACTTTAATAGCAGTTTACACACAAACATGATTATGCAATCAATTCAGACCGGATACAATATAAGCCGGATAAAAAATTACACTACATTCCCCCCTTTGGGGCTTAACAGTCCCACACACAATTACTTAAAGCACAGGAAATAAGGCATAGGCATAGGGGTGAAAGAAAAATATATATATCCCCCCTTTGGGACTTTATAGTCCCATATCATTAGTTTAAAATCGCCAGCACCATTGTGTTCCAGTGGTTATATCAGTAGGTTATTAGTAAGTGCTACATAGATCATCACATATAAGTTGAAGAGGATACTCTATGGCCTAGTGTTATCATCCTGTAGCATGAGGATATAGAATGACATTGGCACACAGTAATACTAATACAGTTTGTGAGAGATTAACTAGTGACTTCACAGGTAAAGGTTACAGTAGACGTGAGTTATAAGTATTATGAGCTGTCCTCTTACTGTCCCTCGAGCCCTCCGGCTGGCATCCGCAGACGTCGATATGTTGCCAGTTGATCTTTTAGAGCGTCAACCTCTTCCTGCGTGGCCTCATAAGCGTTGAGCTGTTGCTGCAAGGTATCCCTTGCCTGTGTCAACTCATGGACTTGGCTACGCAAGTCCACCACCTGCCCCTCGAGCAGCGCAGATGAAGCCTGTGCAGTCTTTACTGTCCCCTTTTCTTATCGCGTAGGTGCCATGACGGACTTTGCGAAGTCTCCTTCGCAAGTCAAGGGGAAAGCTGCGCACCAGCCATCGAAAAATCAGTGCCGGAACATAATGCAGCTGGTTACGCAGCTCGGCCGTCAACTGCATCTGTCGTAACATTGCAGGTGCTCCATCTGGCAAACATCGAAGCTTGATTTCTATTTCGTCTGGATCCACATTATATTCATCTTGTAGCAGTGTGCGAGTCGTCTGGGGCAGTGCAAACACACTCAGGTGTCCCACGTTACGTGGTGGCTTGCGACTCTGGCATGGCTCTGCTGGAGGTGGGGTGGTTGGTGAATAGCCAGGCGATGACGTCACACTATCCTCTGACGGAGTGGACGGGGCAGTGGAGCATCTTGGCATCATGTTTTTGCTGCCACCAGGTTTAGGGAGGTCATCAGTGTGAGATGGTGCTTGTGAGGTAGGGGGTGCTGGGGGCTGCTCAGGATTCAGCGTGCGGTACGGGGGGGGGGGTAATGTGGGCCTGGAGTGGTAATTGTCCATTCTACTGGCCATTCAGCTCCCTGCCCGGTTCCCACCTGGATCTGACTTTCCTGGCTGGAGGTATGTGCAGCTGGTGTGAATAGTTCTGGGCCGGCTCCCCCACTGCCGGAGCTCACAACTGGCTCGGATTGTTGGCGGGACATCAGATAGCGGATCAGGCTGGTTGATGGAGGGTGGTTCAGTATCTGGATTGCCGGTGCCGGGGTATGGAGTTGATCATAGAGCTCATCTAGGGATACCTCGGGAGGATGGGCTGGTAATGGATGGCTGGACCCGGGGTGGAGTAGAGACTGAGGAGGCCCCATCACGCCTGGTCTCTGTTGTTGCTGCCAGAACACAGATTGGTCTGCCTGGTTCTGCTGACATGGATATGGTGCTCTCCACGACCCAGCCATAGCCTGCTATTGTCTCAAAGATGTAGAGGACATTTTAGTGCACTTTCCCTTTACTAATTATCCTTTCCCTATTTACTCTTAAGTTTATACTTCACACAAGCCATGCAAGAAGGGTTAGTATATTAGTATCTGTTACAACTTAAATGCTGGTAAGTAGTGATTATAGTTTTTGGTGACAGCAAGGCCATCAGGGTCCCCTTAGGCAATTTCCTCATACACTGCTTCAACCCGTTTGGCTTTCTGATCATTTTGGACAGTTCCTGATGCCCTGCTTTGTAGCATTATCTCATACTGGTTTCTACTCTGCCTACTTTCACCTTGCTTTTGTCGTTTGGAGCACTGTCTCTGGGAACCTGTCATGTCTTCATATGATTCAATGTTGGTAGGTCGTAGCCCTTGATCTATTACAACAAACTGTCCTGAGACGCTTGTCAGGGCCCTTCTGATTACAAGTCGTATCAGGGGAAGAACACAGCAGGCTATTATGAGGAGAGCCAACACAACAACACCCAAGAGCATTCCCAACATCTTCAAGGCCCTCTCTGGGGATAGTGATGACAACCAGTCCCACATTGAGGGGGTTCTGGTGTTCCAGTTTGAGTGCTGCACATGCTCATCACGTAAGGCCCGCATGCCTTCCAATGCTCTGGTCAAATTTCCACCCTCCCCTGTATGCATTGGAATGACAGTACAGCAATGCTCCCCTATTATATCACAGACCCCTTGGTCATGGGCTAGTAAGGTCTCAATAACAAGTCTGTTCTGTATCGTCATCAGGGATGTGGCATGTAGTTGTTCATTTACCCCTTCGAGGGCTCTTATAGTCCAATTCACAAACCTTTGTTGATTATACCACAGATAATTTATCCACCGACTATTACGGGCTATGTATTGTGCATTTACTGTAGACCCCCAAACTGGCCAAGATCCTAATACTCTGCTTGTCTCTATCCATTCATCTGCTACAGCCTGCTGGTCCTTAGGGACTCCTTGAGGCACCTGGTCCCAGGTAATGTACACACTAGCATCTTCCTCCCAGGAGTGCCTCTGAGTTTCAGATGACCTACGGCTCCTTACTGGGGTGCTATTGGTTAGACTGAGTATCGTAATTGGTCCTGTTAACATTACTGGAGCACAAAGTCCCTCCCACTTAGCCGGCAATACTGCTTTCACCTGAAGTTCATGCTCACACATCCAAAATATGTCTGCTAGTGGGGTGGTACCATTGGTCAAGTCCATTGTCCAAATCCACGTAGTCCCATTATAATTTTGGCCCAAAACTATGGAGTCGTCCTCCATTAACTACCTGGTGACATTGGATTTTGGCTTCTTGGGTTGTATTACATACCTTTCGTATCTCTGAGAGCTGTACTGTACCTCCTGGCGTAGATACCCTTCCTGTAATCTTTTCATACCTACAGCGAATCCGCCTCTCTGCCTCCTGGCCAGCGTCAATTTGGGTGTCGTTATCTAACCAATACTCTATCTTGTTCCCTCGTGCTATACAAAATGGGAATATGAGGTCTGGAGTTAGGAGCACCACTGGTGGTACTTGAAATTCCTGTTGAACCTGATCAGAGGTATTCTTAAGACTATCTGGACAAATTGCAGTTGTGTTGGTCCACCTCTTTCTACCCGCTGCCATCCACATGACACATGCAGCAAAACACTTATCCTGTTCCCAGCATCTCTCTATATCAGGGAGTGGTCTAACCTTGGGCAGGCCCCTTCTCCGGTGGCAAGCTACGCAAGTAGTATTGGTTACTTGCTTAGCAGAATATTCTAACCATTGATAGAAAGCATTGGACTTCCATGTGGTGGTCCTTATTAACTCCACCTTCTGCTCTAGCACCTCTCTTGGTTTTCTTGGTGCTCTAGGATGCAATTGGAACCATTTCTGCGCCACTTTCAAAGATATAGTGAGCCCACCCTCTACATCTGTACACCCTCTCATATTACACTGGACTCTTGCTGTCACCATTCCCTCCATGCTACAGCGTGATCCGGTGGATTGTCCATGCAGTCTAAGGTCTCCTGAACCTTCCATCAATACAGTGTCATAAGTGTGTGCCTTATAGTAGGTTAGTTGCATTATCTCCCTGTACGGTATCTTCCCCTGTTTTGCAGCCAAAGTTCCCAATGCTAACAAACACTCGCTATTCTCATTCCGGCCTTTCCTATTCTGCGCTGCCCCCTTGCTCTGATGTATTCTTGTTGCAATAAGCAATAGGGTTAGTATTAGTACAACCACTGCCCCTACTTTGATTTCTAGTCGCATGCTGACTGAGCCCTTAGGTTGACCGGGGGGCTGTTCCCTCTCCAGGGTCTGAAGCTGGCCGGGGGACTGTTCCCCCTCTGGGGTCTGAGGTTCTGTCACCTGTGCTTCCTGGGCCTGAGCCTGAATCTGGGTCTGAGTCTGAGTCTGAGTCTGCGTCTGTGTCCTCTGGTTCCTTAGCTTCTCCTGCTCTCGGACTGACACTTTCCTCTCCCTCTTCTCCTTCTGTCTCTGTTCTCTCTCCTTCCTGTCCTTCTGCCTCTGCTGCCACCTCTCTCTCTGCACTTGTCCTCTCATGATCTGCCCTATCACTAGCAGGTGGTGACTCATGCGGCAGATGTTGGCCACTAGTCCCGGGGGAGGGGGAGCCTCCCTCTGAAGAGCCCTCCTCTCCTGCTGATACCCTCTCTGGTAACGACCCACTGCTCTCACTCTGGGCTGAACCGCGGCTGTCACTCTGGGTTCTCTGTGCTCTGCGCCTCTGTGCCACACGTGCAGATCTCCTTGTCCCCTGCTCCTGTGGGGAGGCGTCGCCATCCCCTTCTGGATGATCTCCTACAGGCCTTGGGGCGGCTTCGCCGTCCCCTTGTGGCTCTGGGGTTACTGCTCTCTGTCTGGCTCTAGACCCGGGTATGAGTCCTGCCGGGCCTTGTGGGTTAGCTCTGCAGCAGTGGTTAAGGTGGAACCAAACATCCTTACCTTCAACTTTCAAGGCAGTTGGTGTGGCAAGTATCACCTTGTATGGACCTTCCCTTCGTGGCTGGTCCCACTTTCTCTTGAACACCTTGACGTATACCAAGTCTCCAGGAACAATCCTCTGGAGGTCCGCCGGGATGTCGACCCCTCTATCTGCTGTGGCCCCTTTCACCTGCTGGAACACTGCCCTGTGGATGCGAGTTAGACATCGTAAGTAATCAAACATTTCACCTTGCAACTGTTCCAGGGACGGTCCCTCACAGGGACCTCTCAAGTAAGGTAGCGGCATGGGCCGGCCCGTAAGCATTTCATGCGGTGTTAGATGCGTGACTCGGCTAGCTTGTGAGCGCATAGACATTAGTGCGAGTGGTAAAGCATCCACCCAGTTAAGCTTGTTTCTGCTATCTGCCACTATTTTAGCTATTTTAGCTTTCAAGATGCCATTTGCTCTTTCTACCGCTCCCTGCGATTGGGGATGGTAAACACAGCCAAATTTCTGCTTAATTCCTAGCTGCTTCAATGTCTCCTGTATGACATTGGAGACAAAGTGGCTGCCGTTGTCTGATGATATGGCATCTGGCATTCCAAATCTCGAAGACTTCTTGACACAAAAATTTTATGACTGTTTTGTGGTCTGATTTCGCAGTAGCTTTTGCCTCCACCCACCTACTATATCTACATATGACCACTAACACATACCTCAGTCCCCTTGCTCTTGACTGCGTCCCATGTCAATGTAGTCCAACATGAGATGTCTAAAGGGCCCGTCTGGAGTTGGAATGTGTGCCAGTGGAGCTGAAAAAACTTTCCTGATGTTGTACTCTGCACAAACATCACATTCATTTAGCACCCTATCCACTGTGGCTGCCATGAACGGCGACCACCATACTGCTTGCAATTTCCTGAGGATCTCTGCGCAATGGTCACTACCATGCGCCCAAATGATGGCATGTCTTAACAGTAAGGTTGGAAGTACAACGGCCATGGGCATCTAGCCAGACGCCATACAATGGGCCCCGTATCGGGCCTGTTTGTGTATTCTTAACGGCACCACGTTTAAGCCACAAGCGTTTCTCAGCCTCATCTACTCTATCTTGAGCTGCTATTAGTGAGGACAAGGACACAAGGGATTCACAATCCTGTATGGTCAAAATGGGTGCCATAACTGCCCCTATTGCTGCTTGTTTGGCTGCCTCATCTGCAAGATTATTACCTGTGGCTATCAAAGTGTTGGTTTTTTGATGGGCTGGACACTTAATGACAGCTAAGGCCTTTGGAAGTGTCATGGCTTCTAACAGACTGAGGATGGCTGCTCCGTGGATTACAGGGGTGCCATCTGCTCTGCGGAAACCTCTCTGTTTCCAGATGTTAGCATGAACATGGCACACGCCAACACCATATGCTGAGTCTGTGTAGACATATAGAGATTTTCCTGCAGCTAACTTAAATGCTTCCCAGTGCTTTTATCTCTGCAAGTTGGGCTGAGCAGGGCTGAGCAAGCTTGCGGGCCTGTACTGTGTCAAAAGTGTGGTCATCACTTTGTAACTGAACAATGCCATATCCGGCATGACTGCCGGTGGCATCACGAAAGCATGACCCGTCCACTAAAAATGTGAGGTCAGCAGCAATTGGCTGGTTGTGCAGGTCTTCTCTGGCCCGCATAAACTTCTCTGTGTCATGGATGCAATCGTGTGGGGTGCCGTCTGTCGGCAAAATGAGTTTCGTGGCGGGATTAATGACAGTGCAACGCTGAATGTTGAGTTCAGGGGCAGATAGGATTACCTCATATCCCGTGCGTCTGGCCTGTGTTAAGACGAATCGCGGACTGGTCAGCAACGCATGAATTTGGTGGGAAGTGTACAGCGTCACAGGGTGTCCCATGGTCAACGATGAGCTTTCTGAAAGGCAAAAACAGCGGCAGCCAGCCCTGATAGCAGGGTGGTAGGCCAGCCTCGATGTTATCCAGTTTAGTGCTATAGTATGCCAAAGGTTGCTTACCCGTGGGTGTGTCTTGCATGAGGACTGCACATGCAAAGCCGGACTTTTCTGCAACATACAAATGAAAAGGTTTAGCATAGTTTGGTGTCCCCAAAGCTGGGGCAGACTGCATGTCTGTTTTTAAGGCTTGGAACGCCCCTTCTGCTTCCTCTGTCCATGTTAACTGAGCCGTGTTATTTGTTTGTCCGGCGGCTCTTATCAGAGCCCTGAGGGGAGCAGTTTTTATGGCATAATCACAGATCCAAGGTCTGCTATAGCCTGTCATGCCCAGAAAAGATAGCATTTGGCCCACCGTTTGTTGAGGGGCCTTGATTACTGCCTCCAACTGAGAGGGTACATCTTTTGTCTCCACAAAGCCTTCTCCCCAGGTATTCCACTGACTGCTGGCAAAACTGCAATTTGGTTTTACTGACTTTGTGGCCCCCTTCAGCCAAGGCCGTGAGTACTGCGATAGAGTCTTTTTCACACTGTTCTTTGGTAGGACTACAAATGAGCAAATCATCCACATATTGCAACACTGTGCTTTGCACGTTCAGGCTAGCAAGATCTTGCGTCAACACACGGTTAAAGATTGACGGGGAGTCCAAATATCCCTGAGTCAATCTGGTATAGGTGTATTGTTGATTCTCATAGGTGAAGGCGAACAGATACTGAGAGTCTGGATGTAGTGGCACACTGAAAAAAGCTGAGCACAAATCAATGACTGTGTACCACTGAGTTTCTGGTGGTATGTTGGAAAGTAATGTGTGTGGGTCTGGAACGAGTGGCACTTCTCCGTCCACTACTGCATTAACAGCCCTCAGGTCGTGAACCAAACGGTAATCTGTGGAATTTGGTTTCTTAATGGGAAAAATAGGCGTGTTACAGGGGCTCTTGGTTTTGACCAACACCCCTGCTTCAACCAAACCTTGAATCGTTGGTCGGATACCATCAACCGCATGCTGCTTGAGAGGGTACTGTTTTTGGTATGGCAGGTTAACATGTGGCTTCAATTTAATGTGAACTGGTTGTGCTGATTTTATTAACCCTACATCAGTCTTATGGGCTGTCCATAATCGAGATGGAACTTGGCTTAGCATGTCCTCATGTTCTGTTGTGACTGCCATTTGTGTGGGTGCAACTTCATCTACAACCACTTTATCTGCTAACACCTCGTCGCCTACCTTGACTGAGATCCTGATGAACTGTTTATCTTTAGATATGTGAATGTATTTGTTGTCTGTGGGTACCCACTCTTGCACCTGCAAGGCACGCCTGACCATAGGACCGAGATGATGAGACTCATAATCTTTAGCCACTAAAAGCGTGATGTGCGGCGTTGACTTTGGCACCTGAAACCACCCTGATAATTCCTCCGGAAGGCGCGCTGCCGCTGCCATGCCCTCTGGCCCCAAAAATATGTCTTCACTGGTGATGAGATATGGTTTTTATTGATCCCTGCATCCCAGCATTCCTGGTAATCTACATGAGTCTGATCTCTGTCATACATGAGAGCAGTGCAGTGGCAGAGTGGGGGTGTGTGCAGTGTCATAGTGCATGCAAATCCACTTCTCCCACTCAGTCCATTTCTGTTTGAGATGTGAGTCCTCTGGTGTCAGTTGGAGCCAATAGGCAAGGGCTTGTTGTGTGTCTGTAGTGGCTTGAGGTAATTGTGACATCATGCTTCGTGGGGGTTCATCAGGGAAGTCCAGGTACAGTCCATCTTGGGTACACATGATTTTTGCCTTCAATGGGCATAGAATGTCTCTGCCTAGCAAGTTCACTGGGGTGTGGATGGAGTATAGCAAAGGTGCACATATGACTTTGCCTGCAATGAGCATTGGAATGGGCTCTGTTAATGGTATGACTTGTGATTTCCCAGAGAAGCCTACTGTTTTTATCGATGACGTGGAGAGGGGGAACTTGGAGCCTTCTTTTCCAATGCACGAGTATGTGGCGCCTGTGTCTACCATAAATGAGTATTCTTGGTCCTGGATGACAACAGGTACAATTGGTTCATCATGTGCTTGTAGTGATATAGCTGGTGTCATTAGTTCCCCCTCAGGCTTCTCTGGGCACCCCTACCACTGGGGCTGTTGTGGCATGTCGGGCCAATTCTGTGCAGGGCCTTCCCAAGGGTTGCTTGGGCATTGAGCCCGTATATGGCCTGGTTGGCCACACCCCCAGCATTTATTGTCAGGTGGATCAGGACTGACTTCTGGGTGGCCTGCTCCTGCATGTGGGTGGCCTGGCTGTGGATTGGGTGCGTTCTGGAAGACCTGCTGATTTCCTGGTGCGTAGTTTCTGCCTCCCCTCCATCCTCCCGGTCCCCCACGGCCCCGTCCTCTTGGGATCCGCTGATTGCCCCCACCCCTTGGCATCTGTTGGTAATAATAGTGGTGATGTGTGGCGTTGGCAGAGGTATTATACCCTGTTGCGCTGGGGTCTGTGGGAGGTGTCTGCTGAGGTGCCTGGGGTGGGAGGGTTGGAGGAGCTGCTTGAGTTGCTGCCACCACAGGCGCTTGAACTTTAGATTTCTCCTTTTCCTTCTTTACCAACTTGCTCAGTTCCCCCAGCTGTAGCTGAGTCAACTTATTGACCAGCTGTTTATCTTCCTCCTCTTTTTTCCTTCTGTCTTTCCTATACAGTTCAACATGGTGAACTATGTGTTCTGAGAACAGCGGCCAGTCCATTTTCATCAGCCCTACCACATCTTCTAGACGCCGCTGCACGCTCTCTGGCATGGCTTTTTTGACCATCATTTTGAACAGGCTCTGTGTTGTTTTATTTGCATTCCATGCTTCTCCTGTTTCTTCTTTCCATTTCTTCTGAAAAGCGCAGAAACTTAGAGGACATTCGTCCTCTCCCAAAGTCTCTCCCTCCAACTTTGATGGATCTCTCTTGGCTGGATAGTGTTTCCTCAGTTGGCGCCATATTTTGGAGCGGTAGTGCCCAAAATCCATGTCGTCGCTGTAGTTATTTCCAATAGCCGCTCCCACATTGGCTTCTGTGAATATCTCCTGAGTGGTTTGTTTACCAGCCACGTAGGTGAGCAGAGCTTTGACGTCCCCTAGGGCTAGCTGTATTCCAGCTGTTGTTTCTTCCAGAGCCAGTATCCACTTATCTGCGCCATCGGTGAGTGTTGGCAGGCGCTCTGCCAGGCCTATCATGTCCATGAAAGGCCAGGGTCTGCTACTGCCTGTGTCCATTAGCTTGTGTCACCAGAGGACACATGGTAGTTCGGTTACCTTCCTCATCCAACAGATGCAGGAGATCTTCGGTTCCTCTGAGGACTTTTCCTCCTCTCAGCTTCATGCCACCTTGACTCTGGACTCTGCTGTGCATGGCTGGTCGCCTGCCAGCGCTGCGCTCCTCAGTGGGCTGGGCTCTGCTCGATTCCATTGTGCCTTGGAGTGTCAGGGTGATGTGTTCTGTGGTAGGGCTGGCTGGGGATTCTTCCGACTCCTGCTGGAGACTTCCTTCGCTTAACCGCTGTTCTTGTATTGTGTCCAATAGTTGACTCATGTGTTGCAATCTGTCTTCAGTCCTCCGGCTAATCTCTTCCAGTTCTCTACGTATCTCTAGCTCTCGGCCATCAGTCAGTAATGCGCCGCTGGGGCTGTGCCCTTGGTGACAGTGACCACTTCCATTACAGGGTCCATTCTCCATCGGCGGATCTGGACATGGTGGTGGGTCAATAGTAGTTGATCCCCGGCCTTTTCCCTCCTTGCACAATTGATTCTTTGCCTCCCAATCCCATATTTGCTTCCAGTGTTCGTAGTCGAAAGCGCCCAAAGGTCTGGATTCCGTCTCTTCATTTTTTCCTTTCATCCTGCGCAATCCTATTACAGGGGAGTCAGGTCTATCTGTGGAGAGGCTCAGGTTACTTTTGTGGTGAGCACTGCTTCTGTTTTTCACCTGCTTCCGCCTCCCTCTTCCCCTCCATTCCGTGGTTAGTGTCTGTTTGCCAGTGGATTGACCGCCTTCACTACTAGCGCTGTAAGCTGGTTCTCTAGTTGTAATCCCAGTGCAGTCACTACTTTTCCTGTTGCGGTGTCTGTATATCTTTGGAGACGGGGCAGTTTCACTCTCCACATGCTCCTCCTCCCCTTCATCACTTGTGGATCCACAGGTGCTCTCTGCTTCTGAGAGGGACTCTGGCTCCAACTGTAGTTTCTTTCTTGGCCTCCGCTGTCCTCTTGTAGCGGGTCTCTGCTTATTGTTCTTTGTCAAAGTCACTGTAAATTTCCCTTCCAATTGGCCCTCCATTTTTGTTGCTTCTGAGTTTCTCAGCGGGTATTGTCCTATTGTAGGCTGTTTTGAATCTTGTGGAGTGGTGGAGTGAGCAGGGGCGGTGCTGTGGGTGTCACTTCATCCTGTGCCCGATGTTCTTTGTCATTTTCCTCTAGCTGCACCATTATTCTTGTTCCAGTCTGTCTGAACCATCCTAGTACTTCTCTTTCCTTGGCTCTCTTGTTTTTTAATTTGTATCCTGCCTTTGTGTCTCGGGCTTCAATGTGTCTTAATTCTGTCTCTACTTCATCACAACATGCCAGATTGAAGGTACCCTGCACAGGCCAACGATTCTTTCCCGATGTCCTTTTGTGCCATTTGGCTGCACAGCGCCGAATGCGTTTTGCACGACTGGGGTGCTGTTTTATCACCATCTCTATCGGGGTCAACGCCCCTCCTTCCATTCTGCCCTGGCTGTTTCCCATGAATCCTTGTTTTGCTGTACTTGTCCTAGGGATTTCTGGTTGTTCGTCTGTTTCTTTTGTGCGTATCAATACCACTATTTTCCCTACAGTTATGGCAGTTTTAAATTTCTTCTCTCTGTGAGGGTTGTATTCCAAATCCGTCCCCTTGAGTCTTCCGTTTACTCAGACACCCAAATTTACCTGTTTCCCACTCAACTTTTCTGGGCACGATGACAATCTGCAGCCGCGGATTGTATGTCTCTCCTCCTGCGGGCCCTTGTATACTGACTTGGTGCAGAGGAAGTGTAGCTACTGGTGCGCCCAGATAATTATCACACAGATTCTGCAGTAGTGGGGTTAATGAGTATGGAACCCACAGTCTTCTCAAAATCGTTTCCCACGGGGCCCCTGGATACTCTTTTTTCACTTCCTTTAAATTAACAAATTTGGTGATCTGCCAGGGTTTCTGGTTGATCTCCTGCTTGTCCTGCCAATGCTCAGCCCCCTCGCTATCTATGTAGCTGCGTTCTAACCAAAAATGTGTGCGTACCCCCTTATATTCTATAGGGCCCTCTGTTATACAGTGCTCTTCTCCCCAAATCTCGTCCTCAATGATTTCCCCTTCTTCCATCTACTTTAGGTGCAGCTAAAAGTTATGTTAGTCCCCGCTTCTTAGCTGCTAATGATGACTTTATACACTTACCCAATAAATTTTTCCCTCTTTTTTATTAACACAACGCTGCGACTATGCAGCCTGTTTGTTTAATTTATTTAACAATTCACTTAAGTTTCTGTTATACACTTACTCCCCTTCCCATTTAATCCTATTTTAGCCCACTCACCACATGGTTTACTAATTTTTTCATACACAGTTTTCCCCAACACCTTCCTACCTCCTTTGACTTATATTTTCCTTACTAACAGCTATATTTACAGCACTTATATGAATAGCATGCACGATATCCTCAAAGATTATGTTTAACTATTTTACAGGTTACTTTCAGACATATTACAATGTATATTACAATATTTACACTTAGCGATCGATCAGTTGACTTTTTTGCTTGTTTTTTTGTTTTTTCCTCTTTTCTATTTCTTATTATAGCCACCTGCCCGTACAGGCCCGTTCCCTGGGGTGGTTCCTCCGCTCTCTTGGCCAAGAGGTTCCCCCCCCCAAACGGCGGTAACCACAGGAGCTTTTTAACTTTTCTCTGAGCTATCTGCCCGTTCAGACCTGTTGCGTCTACGGTGACCTCCCCTCCCTCTTGGCTGAAAGGTCACTTTCCTCACAACAGCGGTATCCACAGATGCTTTTAGGCCTTTTAACTTTATTTGGTAGATCGCCTATGCAGGCTTGATGTCTCCCCTAGACGCACCCACTCAGAGTGCGCTAGACAAGCCAACAGCGGTATCCGCGAAACTACACAGCACTCCGCCACAAGAGCCTGCCGGCTGGCATCAACACCCCCGCCCCTACAGGCTAAAGGGAGCGTTGGCAAGTCCCGGCAGCGGTATCCACGTATGTGCTTTTGAGTACTCTTTTCTTATTTTACTTTAAATACTTTACTCGTTAGTCACACGCACACACATTCACTCTTTCCGCTCCACGATCACACTGTATTGCAGCAGAGTTACCCGTCTCCAGTGATGTTAGTTGCGTTTTCAATAGTGTTTCTCTTAAACAGTATCAGTACATTATACAACTAGGTTCTTTAGGAGAGGAATTTGTCAAATACCTTTGACCTGGGCGGCTCCCAGCACTGCACCCCAGACACACCCGGTTTTTAAACAGAAAAACTCTGCTTACCTTATTTGGTGGCGCCACCTGTGTGTCTGTCGTACAGCCCGGTGCTCCCGATCTCTGGCTTCGACCTTCCTTGCCTCCTGGCTGGCAAACCGCCACTTGAAGTGACAAAAATCGGTGCCTGAAGTTGGGCCAGATGGCTCCCGATCTTGTCCTTCTTATTTCTTCCAAAGTATCTTCTGAAGTCTGTTCTGGGTCTAGGTTCGGCTGGCAGATCTTTAGGAAATCACTGGAGACAAGCTGGATCTGGTGCAATCGAGTTTATTGTGTTCACAGGCAATAACACAGACAAACTCATGAGTCAGGCTCCGGAGTATGACTAAAAAATTGCTTTCACTATCCTGGCTTATATGCTGGTGGAGGTCGGAAAGATCTCCGCCTATTTCTATTGTCCTTCCCCTTTCAACCCATTTCTATTGGTAGCAGATTTCTTCTCTCTATTCCGTCTCAGCTACAATTTACCACCAGTATCTCCGGAGCTGCTCACATTTTATTTTTTAAAAAAAACACGTGAACCTGAGGGACTCTCATGCTACAATCCCTGGTGTTTCCATACAAAGTGATCCATTACACATATACTGAGTAATACAATCATTTGAGTGTGTGTGTGTGTGTGTGCTCCATACAATATAATCCATTACACATGTGCTAGGTAATACAATCCTTTGAATGTGCGTGTGTGTGTCTTCTTCTCCTGTCCATGAACCCTTTTTGGTGCAGTAGGCAATAAATCAAGTGGGTGTGCTCCCCTTTTCATCCAGTGCTTAGTGTGGTGTTTGAGCTTACACACGTGTTATTATTCTTAGTAGAGTATATCACATCTTAACATCATATATGACATATATATGTGTATGTCTAACAGTTCCCTGAAAGTTCAGAACAGTATATAATGAAGTCTGTTAAAAGTTCAAAGCACCATATGAGAAAATCTGTTATGCATTCGCAGTAAATCTGAGGAGGCCCCGTGTTAGTTCACAGCTGAGATGTCACTGAGAGTTTACAACTTAGACGTCACCAAGAGTTCACAGCTAGGATGTCACTGAGAGTTCACATCTACGTCTACCCATTACCTTTAAATGCAGTATCTATTCTTTAAAACAGTCTAAATGTCTACTTTAATAGCAGTTTACACACAAACATGATTATGCAATCAATTCAGACCGGATACAATATAAGCCGGATAAAAAATTACACTACATACGTCATTTTGTTTTCAACAAATTATATAATGTGTAATTTAATTTAATTTTTAAATACTTTTATATACTTTTATTAATCCCCCACTCTTTTTTGTCATTAACGCACAGGTCTGAAATACACACACATGCACATACAGGACCTATACATGCACAAAGTGGAGAGATGTCAGAGTGAGGGGGCCTGCCTTGGTCAGGCACCCCGAGTGGTTGGGGGGTTCGGTGCCTTGCTCAAGGGCAACTCAGCAGAGGTGAACTGGCACCTCTCCAGCCACCAGTCCACACTCCACATTTGGTCTGGACGGGGACTTGAACAGGCGACCCTCCAGTTTCCAAGTCCCTATGTGTTGAGCTGGTTTTTATTACCTTAGGTATATACAGGAAGCGGAATCAAGTCTTTGTCATGTGACATACTGTTGAGATAGACACAGTGTATTGTGGGTCGAATCACCATTTTGGAGGGTCATGGGTTGTAAACATATGAACAGAGAGCATTGTGTCCGCATGCAGCATTACCTTTGGTGAAATGGGACACTTGTGTTGTGTGAAAGACTGCTGTAATAAGTCACACAAAAGAAATGGTAGAAAAGTTGACCACAACATAAGATTATTTAGGTTTCCCACTTGGAAAAGAGGCTATATAGACAGCAGGCAGAGGAGATAACAAAGACGCGTTGGATGGCCTGGGTCACAGCGGTGAGCGGCAAGGTCTTATTGTCTATTAGCTTCTTTCCTTGTCTCTTCTCCTTTCATTATTTTCTCTTCTTTCCTTGCTGTCTACTCTTCTTTTCTTGCATTGTCTATCTTAATTTTGCTTCTCTTCTTTTCTCTTTCCTCTTATCTTTTTTCACTTATCGTCCATTCTTATTGCCCTTTCTCTTCTCTGCCTTTCTCCTCCTACTGTCTCTTCCTTTCTTTTATTTTCTATCTTCATTTCTAGTTCTGTCTCTTCTTTTTTTCTTCTCTTTCATCTTACTATTGTCTATTGTTTGTAGCTTCTTCTGTTCTGTTTTGTTCTTTTTCACAACAGTAGCTTTCTGTTGGCCATGTCCTGAAAAATGTCTATGACCTCACTGTGGTTGATTGGAACATCCTTCTCCTCTGCCAATAAAAGAAGGTCTGACAACCCCTCCTCTTTGCTAAGGCTGCGGAGTTTGGTTTTCACAAGCTTTTGTTTTGAGAAGGAATGTTCCACAGTTGCTGTGGACACTGGAAGTGTACCATATGTCCTAATCAGCTCAGTCATGTTTGGGAAAACCAGATATGCATTGTTTTCTTCGATAACTGAAGGCATAGAGGACACACTGACTGGTGAAGCGCATGAATATGAGCTATGAAAGACCTTAAGCTCTGTCTGTAACTTGTCTTCTTCTTCAGTGCTGTAGAACTGGAATAGGTTCTTCAGAGTTTGTAGTGCCTCTGTGGGAACTTTTGCTGTTTTCCAGTTCTCTGGGACTGTCAGGCAAAGGGAGGCCTTCAAGATTTCTCATGTGGAATTATCTCCCCCTTTAAAGCGTTTCTGAAGCTCTTGTGTCATGGTGTCCACAAAAACATAACACAGTCTGGTGCCGTAGTACTCCTGCAAGGTTGGGAAAACATGGTCAGTAGTTGCTGATGTGGCAACAAGCTGGAACTTTGCTGGCACTTTCCTCCTCCTTGCTTGTCCAGGGATCTCTGATGGGGGGTCCAGGCCCACTGATACAGCTTTCTCTGTAGCCTGCTTATAAATTTCCTCTCTTCCTCAGATCTGCAATGGGCCAGCCTCTGCAAAACTCCTTCTACAATTTTGTAGGCTGCAGCCAGGTCCATGCCTTTCTGCTGCAATGCATCAGAAGCAACTGCAGTCACTTGAAAGATTGGGCAGGTGATCTTCAGACACAAGAAGAATTCAAAATTGATGCTCTTGAGAAGGATTGCTGCATCGCCTGCTGAGGAGTCTGGGGGATTTTGCTGTGTCATTTCCTCAAGGAACTGCATGACAGCTGGAAGGACCTTCCTCAGAGACTACTATACTTACGAAATACTATACTATACTTCTGCAGCTCAATTGGGCGCTGATGGGGGTGCATTCTTTTCTGCATTTCAAAAAATGCAGTGTGCCTTTTTGATGAGTTGGCCATAAAACTGTTAAGTTTTTCCAACTATATTGAAAAAAGTGACGAAACAGATGTTTGACTTTGCACTTTCTACCAACACCACATTAAGGCAATGTGCCTGACAGTGGACATACAAGGCCTTTGGATTATGTTTTAGGATCCTTGACTGAAGTCCCTTATAGTGGCCACTCATGTTTGCAGCTCCATCATATCCTTGACCCTGGATGTTATGTATTTTGAGGTCATTTTCTTTCAATAGATCCATCACTAGATGTTTAAGTGCATCTCCGCTTGTTGAATGGACATTACACACCTGAATGAAGAGCTCCTTGATTTGCATGTTGTGTACATACCTGACTACAAAGGAAACCTGTTCAGTGTGTGAAACATCTGTGGTTTCATCAATCAGTATAGGAAAAATTTCACTACCTTTAATTTCTGCTTGGATGGCACGTCTTACTTCATCATAGCACACATATGTGACTCTGATGCACTGTGCTCTTTAATTTTTTCTAAAGCCTTTTTCCACCTATTTAACCCTGCTGTTTTCCAGGTTTTGCGGCTCATGTACTTTTCTTCATTTAAAAATAGAAGACTACTGAAACAAAACATGGCATTAGTACTAGGAGAATACTCCAGCCATGGGTTATTCTCATACCACTTCTTCTGAAATGACCTCCCCTCTTCATTCTTTGGAAATGAGAGTACTGGTTGGCAGGGTCTGATATTATTACACATCTGGATAAAGGCCTCATCGTTAGGATTGGGCACCAAGAACCGAGTGGAACCGATTCCAAAATTTCAATTCCATTGGAACCGTTCAATTTGGGTTCTCCCTAACAGTTCCGAAAAAATTTTCACTTGTGCTTTATTTTTTTTGGTGTATTTGGCTGCGTGGGATTGCTTTCAACAGCTGCCAAATCCGGGTCCTTTTTAATTGTATAGTCCAGTAAGGATAGAATAAGGTCGCTCCCTCCCTCAGACATGTTATCAAAAGCATTTATCTTCCCTAATCCTCTATTAGGGCTGAGCAGCTGATATTCTGTCAGAATCCCACATCATCAGTGAGAGAAGAGACATAATACCTGTTCTTTCATAGTTGGTGCTGATGCTGTATTCAAGCCAGTCTCAGTTATGATACCAATCAGGGACAAATGAATGCTTCCTTCCGCTAAAAATGCTGGCAGGGTAGCTCTGTAAAACAATTTGGTTGGGCTGGTCGGTCCCGAGGTCATCCATGGGTGCTATTCCACAGGTAGCATTTAGGCTAGCAGCTGCATTGCTAGCTTGCTAGCTTCAGAGGCAGCGGTGCTGGGGCTGCGCACATTTGCTCCCTCTTCCGTAGATGGCGCTTGAAGAGGCAGCACCATGTAGCTTCTTTCTTAAATCCATTCTCCGTCCGAGGTGTTATTTCAGTCCGATAATAGCTTGCTTCACTGTGAGAAATGCTAACACCGTCTTGCTAACTCACTGAGCTCTCTCTTGACGTGATGGCAATGAATCAAACCAGTAGGTCATAGGTCAAGCAATGGACCAACGAGCATACGCCCCCAGATGTGACGCAAATGTAACCAACAAATGTGTGTTTTTTTTAAATTTTATTTTGTTTTATTTTATTTTATTTTATTTTATTTTTTATTTCATTTACCAAAGATGATTTCATGGTCAATATGATAAATTTAAAGTAATGACACACCCAGGCTACCTTTCACTTCATAGGTAGATGTGGAAAGTCCTTGACAAAGTGACAAAATGTGATGAGGTCAGGGTGAGAATGTGTTGTTGTGTGATTGGTGATTGAATACTTTATAGCATTCAACATGGAGGAACCACTAGCTTAATAAAAATGAAAATATGTTTTCCCCCTGTGACAGAATCTGGGATTGAGAGTATGATTAGGTAAAGCATCAGAGCAGAGGTGTGTGTGTCCGTCATCATTCACCTTCTGTCTCTGGGGTTAGGCCAGTGATCTCTAGTGATGTACACACAGGCCTAGAAATGGAAGGTCATAGTTCACCCGTCTGCTCTTCCCTCTGGGCCTGGGGGCAAGATGGTGGCCTCTAATCTTCACTGTCTTGAGCCCTTAGGATAAGACTGAATCCTATTACTATCCAGAGGATGCAATAAAGAGTGCGAGTGGTGGGGTGGACTCGTCTTAAATGAAATATCACAGTGTTATTGTAATTCAGCTTTCAGTTGGAATACTGTGTGAACCTGCACAATGTACTTATACACAACATCATACTGACACTATGTGACGAACCTTTCCGAGATGACAATTCTAATGTGTCTCCATTAGGCTTATTGGATTATAAACACAGGCTTCAGTATAATTTTGAAATGGTGCCCCAAAAGTAGTGGCTGTTGTTGCAAGATACTGACCCAAGATTTCACTACATGAGGGAATTCAAACGTGTCACACACAGCAAGTTGGGTCAGTGTTTCATGGAGTTATGATTTTATGATTATATGATTTTATATGATGAATTTATCTATTTTTTTTAAAAATAAAAATTTCCTCTGTGAAATAAGCATGCAACCTTTTTTGACCATAAAGAATCGAAATCGAGAATTGTTTGGAACCGGAATCGAAAACCAGAACCGGAATCGTTCAAATTCAAACAGTGCCCAAACCTACTTATCATACTTGATACTGAATTGTACGACATGGGCGGGGTCAGTTGGGTATTAAAGTCCAAGTAGTGTCTCTTGCATATCTTCTGACTGTGGCTCGGTGACTCCAGCCTCTGTCTCCTGCCTTGCTGTTCCCTGTTCACTTTCTGCAGACTGTGGCTCAATGTCTCCCTCCATCATTCCAGCCTCTGTCTCCAGCCTTTCTGTTCCCTGTTCACTTTGTGTGGACTGTGGCTCAGTGTCTCCCTCCATCATTCAGGCCTCTGTCTCCTGCCTTGCTGTCTCATGCACATTTTGTGTTGGCTCCATCTCCATTTCCTCATCTTACCTATCACTTTCTTCCTGTCAATCTAGGAACAAGCAATAATCTATCAATTAATCAGCATTAATCTACTATTTTATTAAACATAAATAACAAGTCTTGAAACTTATGCAATTATAAATCTCAAATTTAATGTAGAATAACTAACACACTGCAATGTAATGTTGTCTATGAGAAACTTTGAAATGTTATTCTTACCTGTTGTGCTCTTTTTAATCCAGTTGGTTAGGGATCCACTACCTTTAGCTGCCTCAGTCAGCTCCCTCTTTTTCTGCTGAATGCGTTTCTCTTTGCGGGGCATTTTTGCACTAAAGAATAAAATATTATGATTAATAATAGAAAAAGGATGAAATGTAATGAACACACACAAACACACTGCATGGCACGCGTACTAAACGATGTCATTACTTGACATGCTCGTGCTGGCTACATGTCAGGTCCAGTAATTAATTGTCCAAGACAAGAAAGTAAGAAAAACATCCATATCATACTTTTTGCCCTCGTTTGGCAGGGACAGCAGCAGCTGGAGCTGTCTGTGGTTAGCTAGTGGCCAAAAGCCCTTTTGTAAACATACCAAACGTGCATGCATGATCTTTTCACTACATCTTGCAAAATACATGGAACAACGTACACACAATTTATTTTACCCACTTACCCGTTCTTCATCTTCCAGTTGTGATACTGTCGTACTGTACTGTCTATATTATTGTTCTGATGGACCGACTACAACTCTCTCTCTGCTCTCGGCTCTCTGCTGCATGCCGCATGCTTGGCAGCTCGGTACGTCACGGCACATCACATCATATGAATGTTTGAGCACGAGTTACAATAAACAAGTTACAATAAACAGCTAGCTGTAGCTAGCATTAAGTTCAATCCTGCTGACTTATTCATAGGAGAATGAGAACAATACACATTGTGCATCAGAAAAGATTTTCAACTTGAATAATTTGTTCATCAAGACATGATGTGTGATTTAAGTGTTCCCTTATTTTTTTTTTTTTTTTGAGCAGTGTATTTTACATACCACTGCTGAGTAGTGTGTGAATTTCCCCTGGGGACCAATAGAGCTTTATTGATATTATGATTATTTCGTATTGATAATCGGAATCCACAAAGTAGCTAGTTACTAAGCTGTTGGATAAAGGAAGTGGAAGGAAAATTTTTCCCTTATAAATGTAGTGGAGTAGAAGCAGAAAATAGCAGAAAATAGAAAAGCTCAAGTAAAGTACAACTACCTCAAATTTGTACAAAGTACACTTGCCTACTTTAATACATGTACTTAGTTATTAGCACCACCACACTTAGTTTAGGCTACATTCTAGGATAAGCTGTATGCAACTTTGTAAGAATGCAAAACAAAAATCCTAAATTATTTTGATTTGTTGAAAATGAGAAGTTAGATTGAGTGTCATAGTATGGGCTAGTTTTATTTCAATTCAATTTTATTTATAAAGCCCAATATCACAAATCACAATTTGCCTCACAAGGCTTTACAGCAGACGACATCCCTCTGTCCTTAGGACCCTCGCAGTGGATAAGGAAAAACTCCCCCAAAAAAACCCTTTAACGGGGGAAAAAAACAGTAGAAACCTCAGGAAGAGCAACTGAGGAGGGATCCCTCTCCCAGGACGGATGGACGTGCAATAGATGTCGTACAGAACAGATCAGCATAATAAATTAACAGTAATCCGTATGACACAATGAGACAGAAAGAGAGAGAGACAGAGAGAGATGCAGGACAGACGGTAATGACAGTAGCTTACAACAACATTATTGAAAGTAATAATATTATAATTATAGTTCTAGCTACTGTGGTACAATATGTTGAAAATATATATTAATATCTGATAGTATACATATGTGACAATAATCAAATGTGTATAATAACAGTAGAAGTATGTCCAATGATAACAGCAGCAGCAGGAGGCATCTGGCAGGACCACGGCAGCAGCACAACCACACACGTCACACTATCCAGGCACCGTTGTAATACGAGTTAACCTGAGAGACAGTGGAGCACAAAGACTCCGGAGAAGAAGCCGAGTTAGTGACATCCAGAATGGCGGAGTTAGCAAGATGCAGTAATAGGACACGAGAAAGAGAGAGAGAGAGAGAGAGAGAAGGTGCCCAGTGTATTATAGGGGGTCCTCTGGCAGACTAACTATAAGCTTCATCAAAGAAGAAAGTCTTAAGTCTAGTCTTAAATGTGGAGACGGTGTCTGCCTCCCGGACCGTAACAGGAAGATAATTCCACAGGAGAGGAGCCTGATAGCTGAAGGCTCTAGCTCCTGATCTACCAGCCTGTTGCAGTCGCTCCTGCTTGTTTTCTCAGTTTTCTTACTTTTTTGCTTTATTAAGTTTGGTATTTGTGCTTGCTTTTTTGTGACCGTCATTTTGAAACTGCGCCCTCTCCAAACATGCTGATTGAGAGAGTTGTGCTTGTTTTCCTCACTCTGGAATTACTCCATTACGTGACATGGTGCGATTGTGGAACAGGTTGATCAATATGCCTGATAATAGACTTACTAAACAAATTTTTTTATGGGATCTCTTAAACAATTATTCTTGGTCCAAGCAGCTTGAAAAATTATTTGGTATGGCTGGTCTTCAATATGTATATAGAAATAAATTGTCTTGTTCTGTCAGTCAAATTAAAAGATTATTATTTGAAAATTATAAACAAAAATGGTCAGAAGAAGTTCAGTGTAAACCAAAATTGAGAACATATCGTCTGATCAAAGGTAATTATGGCCCAGAGCACTATGTCACCCTCAACCTATCCAGAGCTCAGAGGTCAGTTTGTGCCCAGCTGAGGTGTGGTATTCTGCCACTGGCTCTAGAAACTGGATGTTTCCATTCGATCCCTGAGGAAGACCGAAAGTGTTGTTTGTGTGATCTGGGAGAAATTGAAAATGAATTTCATTTTTTGTTTTACTGTCCTTTGTATCACAACCATAGGCAAAGGCTTTTCTGTAAAATTTTATCTGAAGATGGACCGGATTTGTTTTCAATGTCTGATGAAGGCAGACTCCACTATTTATTTTCAGAAAAGGTATTCCTATTAGCTAAGTTCATCCAAAATGCATATGAGCAGCATAGGAGTACATTATATGTGTGAAACACTATTACCACCTAACATCAATATGTAGGTGAGAAATGTCCATGGGTATATATATGTATGTATGTGTGTATATATATGTATATGTGAGTAGGTGGGTGGATGCATATATGAAAGCATTATTTCCTGTGCTTTCCTTTTGGTTATGTTGTTCGGCTCCTTCATGTCGATTTAAGTGTCTTGTAAGCCCATGAGGGCTGGGCACCTTTGGTGTATGACACTTGGAAATAAAAAATAAACAAACAAACAACAACTTCTTTCATTCGGACCTGGCACCATTGCGCAACAACTTCATGGCCGCATTGTTTACTCCAGAGATCAGCTGATCATGCTGAGGCCGGCCGGCTTGGCGGCCAGAACATCGGAGATACCTGCTGAATTGTGGAGGAAAACACACAGAGGATGCAGGGGAGGAAGTAAACAGCGGCGGAAAAAAGCAGGGTTGAGACAACGGAGGCTGATGGAGAAGAGAAGATATAAGCTGTGTCTTCCCTTTCTCGTCATGGGCAACGTGAGGTTGCTGGCAAATAAGATGGATGAGCTGGCAGCGGTCGCCAGGAGTCAGAAGGAGTACGGGGAATGTAGCCTGATGTGCTTCACTGAGACATGGCTTCACCAGGACATTCCCGACAACAACATCTCCATCAGTGGCTTTCAGACTGTTCGGGCCGACCGGGACTGCACCGAGAGCGGTATGCGCAAAGGAGGGGGGCTTGCCATACTAGTTAATAACCGCTGGTGCAGTCCTGACCATATTTCTATTAAGGAATGTATCTGTTGCCCGGACATTGAATTGTTTGCTGTTGGACTCAGGCCGTATTATTTGCTCAGGGAGTTTTCACATGCCATTATTGTAACTGTTTACATCCCCCCCCGCCAACCCGATGTCGGCATGTGACGTCATTCACTCCGCCATAGCCCGCCTGCAGACTAAACACCCAAGTGCCTTCATAGCTATCTCAGGTGACTTCAACCATGTCACCATGGAAACAACATTGCCCACATTTACACAGTATGCGAGCTGCCCTACCAGAGAAGAGAGAACACTGGACTTGCTGTATGCAAATGCCAAAGATGTATACAGCTGCTACAGCTTCTGTGTGGACTCCACTGTCCCAGCCAGGACTGTCCATTGTTACCCATAACAAACCATGGGTAACAAAGGACATCAAAGTCATCCTCAACTCAAAGAAGAGGGCCTTCAGAGCTGGTAACAGGGAGGAGGTCAGAACAATACAGGGGGAGCTGAAGATGAAGATAAGGGAGGCTAAGAAGAGGTACAGGAGGAAGCTGGAGAGGAAACTCCAGCAGAACAACATGAGAGAGGTCTGAAGTGGAATGAGGACCATCACTGGCTTCAGGACCAACAACCACAGAGGTTTTAACAGATTTGACACTACTGGCCCTGCCCATTACCTTCTGACTCTTCTCCTGTTTGTCTTGGTCAACCATCTCCTACTCCACCCTCCTACCCACTCCTCCCTCTCACACCTCAACACCCTCCTGCTTGACCCCCACTCCTCCTCCTCACACCTCCTCCCCCCGTGACCAGATTGACTGCACTCTCCATCATGAGGACTACACCCCTCCCCCACGTGTCGTCACCTCCACAATGTGCTTCACTGCTACAGCTACCTTAAAAGACTGTGGTACATAGCCTGTTAATAAGGATATATTGATCATATCTAATATATGAGTGTTAACTAAAAGTAAGACCTCCTTAAGTAGCCTAGTGGGGTGGGGTCTAAGAGACACGTTGATGATTTAGATGAAGAAATTACTGCGGTCAATTCTTGAAGAGAAATTGGGAAGAAGCAATCTAAATATATATTAGGTCTTACAGCTGTGTTTGAGGTTAGATAGGTACTATCAGGAGGTCATGAATTTTGCCTCTAATAGTTAGACTTTTGTCATTAAAAAAAGCTCATAAAATCATTACTGCGAAGGGCTAAAGGAATACAAGGCTCAATAGAGCTGTGACTCTCAGTCAGCCTGGCTACAGTGCTGAAAATAAACCTGGGGTTATTCTTGTTTTCTTCTATTAATGCTGAGTAATAGTTTGCTCTGGCATTGCAGAGGCCCCTCTTTTACGTTTTGAGACTGTCTGCCCAGATTAAACAAGATTCTTCCAGTTTGGTTAATCGCCAGTTCCTTTCAAATTTCTGTGATATTTGTTTTAACTTACGGGTTTGAGAGTTATACCAAGGAGCAAACTGTCTTTGCTCTGTTAACTTCTTTTTAAGAGGAGCTACAGAGTCGAATGTTGTGCACAGCGAGCCTACAGCGCTATCAACAAGATGATCAACTCAGGAGAGGTTAAAGTCGGTACGGGAAACCTCTGTTACAGAAGGACATCATATTGAATTTAACGACAGAGTAATCATTTCCTTACATTTTGTGACAGCACTATCTGATAAACATCTAGTGTAGTAACTGTTGCTGAGTGGCATGTAATTGAGTAAAAAGAAATCAAAAGTAATCAAACAATGATCCGATAGTGAGGGATTCTGTGGAAAGACTGTTAGGTTATCAATTTCAATTCCATACGTCAGAACTAGATCGAGGGCATGGTTAGAACAGTGAGTGGGTTCATGTACACCCTGACTGATGCCAATGGAGTCTAATAATGAGTCATGACATGAATGTTAAAATTGTCTACAATAATAACTTTATCTGATTTAAGAACCAAACTGGATAAAAACTCTGAGAATTCAGATACAAATTCAGAATATGGGCCAGGAGCACGGTACACTATAACAAAAGTGGCTGCAAGGTTTTCCAGGTCAGATGTAAAAGACTAAGAATGAGGCTTTCAAATGAATTATAATCTAGTTTAGGTTTGGGGCTGATTAACAGACTAGAGTTAAAAATGGCTGCAACTCCTCCTCGGCCGCTGCCTTGAGGAATGTGGGTATTATTATGACTGGGAGGAGTGGATTCATTTAGACTAACGTATTCATCTTGACACAGCCAGGTTTCAGTGAGACTGAGTAAATCAATATGATTATCTGATACTAATTTGTTTACTAACACTGCTTTAGATGACAGAGGCCTGATATTTAACAGTCCGCATTTAATGAGTGTTTATTGTGTTTATTGTGTCTTTCTGTCACAGAAGAGGTTTTATTTTTTATGAGGTTGTTATGCACAACTCCTCTATGTTTAATTTTAGATTTAAGTAATTTAGGTAGTCGGGGGACAGACACCGTTTGTATAAAACTATGAAAACTATGGGTGGGTAACTGCACTACAAGCTCAGAGAAACGTATAGGACTGTGACTCTGAGTCCTGATCTCAACTCTGGGTTGTCAGGGATTTGAATTACTAATAAAATTTGCCAGGTTCCTAGAAATGAGAGCAGCTCCATCCAAAGTGGGATGAATGCCATCTCTCCTAACAGGACCAGGTTTTCCCCAGAAAGTTTGCCAATTATTTACAAAACCCACATTGTTTGCTGGACATCACCTGGATAGCCAGCGATTAAATGATGACATGCTGTCATCAGTGGTCAGATTTGGGAGGGGTCCAGAGAAAACTACGGAGTCTGACATTGTTTTTGCATATTCACACACCGAGGCAATATTAATTTTAGTTATCTCCAATTGGTGTAATCTGGTGTCATTGCTGCCGACGTGAATAACAATCTTACTGAATCTATTTTTAGCTTTAGCCAGCAGTTTTAAATTTGACTCAGTGTCGCCCGCTCTGGCCCCAGAGATACATTTGACTATGGCTGCTGGTGTTGCTAACTTAACGTTCCTCAGAATAGAGCTGCCAATAACCAGAGTTTTATCCTCAGCAGGCGTGTCGCTGAGTGGGGAAAAGCAGTTGGAAACGTAAACAGGCTGGTAGTGAGCCGTGGGCTTTCGCTTGGAGCTGTGCTTCTCACGAACAGTTACCCAGCCACCTGGCTGAACGGGAGTTACCGGAGGACCGCTAGCGGAGGCTATGCTATGTGGCTCCGTACCGGCTACAGGGGACTGGCTAACTACTGCAGCTACTGAATGATTTTCCATGGTGCGGAGCCACGCTTCTAATTCACTAAGCCTTGCCTCCAACGCAACAAATAAGCTACACTTGTTACAATTACCACTGTCTCTAAAGGAGGCAGAGGCATAGCTAAACATTTGGTACACCGAACAAGAAAGAGCAGAAGGAGAAGCCATCGCTAAGTGTTAAGCTAATGTAGCCACCAAGCCAGACACAGAGCTCCCAACCAGCTCGTTCTCCCCACCCCAACCCACCCTCAAAGACCACAAGAAACCCAGATCCCAGGACCCCCCAGCCAACACCCAAACCCCGGGCAGCAAGACCAAGATCCCCATCCCCCCCCCCAAGTTTTTTTGTTTCCAGTTCATGAGAATGGTTTTCTTTGTGATGCATAAGGCAGTGAGAACCATATGTGCCAATTTAATAGCCATGCTGATGTCGTCCAGGTGACCTAGTATACATAATGTGGGGCATGCGGGAATTCTACACTTGAGCCATGTTGATAAGTCTTTACATACCTTGAGCCAAAATTTTTGTACAGGTGCACAAAACCACAGAGCATTCATATAGTCATCAGGTGTGTTATCTGTGCACTGTGAGCAAATATTTGATTTTGTGAGACCCATCCAGAACATCCTTTGTCCTGTATAATGTGTTCTGTAGAGAATTTTGTGTTGTATAACTTGCAAATTTGGATTTTTAGTCATATTAAAGGTATTTGAACATATTTCCAACCAGAAGTTTTGACTAGGGTTAATGGACAAGTCTGTCTCCCATTTTGAAGTTGGAAAAGAAAGCGAGTTATCCATTTTGGACATCTGTATATTTTTGATAGTAATTTTGGGATGTTGAGGTTAATAAATTCTGTCACTTTAGTGGGAAGCTGTAAGTCTAGTTGGTTGAGTATATATATATTTTTTTTACTTATTATGGACTTGGGTTGTTGATACTCTAAAAATCTGTTGAGGCTAATCCCATATTGTACAGTGAGTATGTCAAATGATATAAATTTGTATGAGAGAGAGGATAATGCACCCAAAAATGGTGAAGTTTTAGAGTCCTCACATCCCTTGCGGAGATCAGCGGGGGGAGCGGCAAGCACACCTAATGGTAGACGGCGCCCCGGACTAACGTCCAAGAACACAAAATTGAATCCACAGAGTACCTCCATACTGCTCATCCATAGTGATCCAAGTGTGCTGCAGCCGCGACATAAAAAGTTGTTTCGAAAAACGTCATATGAACTCTGTTTTTAGCTTCACTGTAGCCTGTAGCTCTGACTGCTTCTTTGTGCTCCGCGCTTACGTGTGTGCGCCTGCGCGAGACCAGCGAAAGTATGAGCTTTGCTCACCCGTGTTTACATCACGTGACACGTGCACCACAGGGCAAGACAACAATAACCACAGAGCTAAAAGATAATTTGCACTACGGTCTTTTAGCAAAGGACAGCCCAACATGTCTGAAGACTTTGAAACTGAGGAGGAACAGCATTTCTTTGTTGAGCCATATTTGTTTGAGCCCGAATATACGCACGGAACTCAGGCTACTGGACGAAGCAGCCGCTGCAGCTCATGAACCTAACCCTTAGCCAGCCGCAGAATACCGGAGTCGAGCACTGGAAACCTGGTGGTGTAGTTGTTTCAAATGCCAATTCCCAGTCTGAGCAGCAAAGACTTTCCTCATCCGAGGAATGCTTTGCTGCTCAGACTGGGAATTGGCGATGCCTGCACATGAGAATCTGGACATCAGTACTGACGAGACTGCTGCTCTTCAGAGATCACCGATCACCCTGAGCGTGCACACGTGAGCGCGGAGCACAGAGAAGCAGTCAGAGCTACAGGCTACAGTGAGGCTAAAAACAGAGTTCATATGATGTTTTTCGAAACAACTTTTTATGTCGTGGCTTCAGGATACTTGGATCACTATGGATGAGCAGTGTGGAGGTACTCTGTGGATTCAATTTTGTGTTCTTGGACGTTAGTGTGGGGCGCCGTCTACCATTAGGTATGCTAGCCGCTCCACCCGCTGATCTCCGCAAGGGATGTGAGGACTCTAAAACTTCACCAGGGCCTTCGTCAGCAAATGGGTGAGTAGATAATGGCTGAATTTTCATTTTTGGGTGCACTATCCCTTTAACTGGAAAGGCACTAGAGGTTAAATGCTCCTGTGGCAAGATCTGCAAAAACTTAAAGGGCCTCAAGATACACCAGGCCAAGTCAAAGTGTGGGAAAGGGAAGGCACAGGTGCAGCGCACAGACTCAGAGTCCAGTGAGATGCAGGAAAGTCAGGAAGCACCCCACAGTACTGGAGATTTCTCGGCAACCCACACCCATAACCCACAGGAGTACCCTCACTGATGCCACACCACAGACTGAACCCATAAAGGAGAGGATTAATTGGCCGAAAATGTCCGACGCAAAGGAGTGGGTGAACTTCGATGAGGACTTGGATAGAGTCCTCGAATTTACGCTAGCTGGAACAGCAGAGCGGAAGGTGAATTCTCTCACTGAGATCACGTACAACCTAAGGAAAGAAAGATTTGGAGCAATTGAGAGAAAGGTCAACACCATGGTAACAAAATAACCAAACAGGCGAGAGAGGGAGATCCATAACCTGAGGAAAGAGATCAAGAGCCTAAACAGAACGTACAAAACAAGCAATTCTGAGGAGAGAGAAGGGTTAAAGGAGCTCACAAACAGCCTTCGAGAGCGCCTCACCAGACTAAGAAGGGCAGAAAGGACAAGGAAACTGAGCAAGGAGAGGGAGAAAAGGAAGGCCCAGTTTATTAAGGACCCCTATAACTTCACCAGGACCTTACTGGGAGAAGCAAAATCTGGGTCTGAGTAGCCCTAAAGAGGATGTGGAGGCTTTCCTCAAGGAGACGCATAGCGACCCTGATAACAGCTTACCCCTGGGTGAAAATCCAGAAATTGGCAGAGTTGAACCACCCACCATCACGCTCAACACCAACGATCCAACCTGGAAGGAAGTACAGGAAGTGGTTAAAAAGGCACGAGCTGCTTCAACCCCAGGTCCCAGTGGCATACCTTACAAGGTGTATAAAAATGCCCAAAGCTCCTCCGGCGGTTATGGAAGTTGTTACGGAGAATCTGGAAAAAAGGCACCGTACCATCACACTGGCAGAAGACAGAAGGATGCTTTGTCTCTAAAGAGGAAGCCTCAGCGAGCATTAGCCAGTTTCGAACAATCTCTCTACTCAGCGTTGAATGTAAAATCTTTTCAGTGCTGGCAAAAGGTTGACCACATACATGATCGAAAATGGATATCTGAACACCTCTATCCAAAAGGGAGGGATCCCGGGTTTCACAGGATGCCTGGAACATACAGGTGTCCTGAGCCAGATGATCCATGAAGCCAGGTCGAAGAAAGTCAACCTGATAGTAGTCTGGCTGGACCTGGCGAACGCCTTCGGATCCATTCCCCATGATCTAATCAGAACAGCTTTGAAGCACTACTTCATCCCAGACCACATCAAGGGGATGATCAGCACATACTTTGGAGGGATCAAGCTTCATTTCAAAACCAGAGACTACATCACACAGTGGCAGCACCTCGAGAAAGGGATTGTCACCAGATGTACAGTCTTGCCCATCCTGTTTAGCATGGGTATGAACCTTATCATTACAGCAGCGGAGAAGGTAACCAGAGGCCCAACTATGGACTCTGGTGCCCGTCAACTGGCAATAAGGGGCTTCACGGATGATCTTACATCACAACATCCTCCCATGTGCAGGCAAGATGGGTTCTAACCAAGCTTGATGAGGTGGCAACCTGGGCTAGGATGACATTCAAGCCAAGAAAGTCAAGGAGCATGATTATCAGGAAAGGCAACATCACAGACAAGTATAATCTGCTCATACAAGGCGAGGTCATTCCATCCATCAAGGATAATCCCATCAAGTGTCTGGGGAAGTGGTATGATGAGTCACTGAAGGACAGAAACAATGTCCACAGCACTGAGAAGCAAGTGGAGGGATGGCTGAAGAACATTGAGAAATCCAGACTCCCTGGAAAGTTTAAGACATGGCTATACTAACACGGCCTGCTCCCCAGAGTGATGTGGCTGATGACGGTGTACGAAGTCCCATTAACAGCAGTGGAAGGAGTGGAGCAAAAGATCAACAAGCATCTTAGGAGGTGGCTTGGAGTCCCTCCAAGTTTCACATCAGTCGGGCTGTACATCAGATCTGGGCAACTACAACTACCTCTGTCATCCCTCATTGAGGAATTCAGTGTGGCAAAGTGCAGGGTCGCTATGACCCTGAAATGAATCAGGGCTTTTGTTTTGTCTGGTGGCCCTGAAATGGAACAAAAATAACAGCATTACTTTCTTTTATTTTTAATTTTTTTGGGCTACCTGTCAGATATTCGTCAAGTTATTAGTTTAGTTTCATGCAGTACTGCAAGTATTATCACAATGAATACTGTAGTCAACATCCAGCAGAACTGGTGAGGCTGTTTACACAGTCACTCAAGTGTTATCTGGTGACTTTCATCCACGTTAACGTTTCACTCTTTGGGTTATAAGTTGATATTCAACCAAATAACCTGTACCACAACAACCGACGATCACTGACGTTAACCTGCAGCTGTAACGTTACCAGCTGCAGACTCTACGGCTACAGGAGATGACACCATCCGGTCATCTTACAAAAATGTCGATGAAAACATTTCACGTATATTAAAACAACGTAACAACTACATTATCACTGAGAAAAATGACTTTTTGTAACTCGGTTATCAGAGAACAGGGGTTACGTGCGGGGCAGGCAAGCTCAGGTCAGCTTCCCTGACCCCTGACCCTGGCCGCCACCTGCCATCACATTTGTCAAGGAGGGAGCAAAGCCGGCAGGGCCCAATAAAACCAGGGCAAGTCTCCTGCAGTCAGCCAAAGCGTGGGAGCTAACGGTAGACCTGAAGAGAAGGCTCCAGTTCCCGGATGTCATCCACACAACCTTACGTCCAGACGCAGTCCTGTTCTCCACTGAAGGAAAAAAGATCATCCTTGTGGAGCTTACTGTGCCATGGGAGGAGGGGTGTGAAGAGGCATTCAAGAGGAAATCTGAGCACTATAGAGATCTGGTGCAGGACTGCAGGGACAAAGGATAGCAGACGTGGTTGTACCCGATTGAGGTAGGGTGCAGAGGCTTCCCAGCCCAATCAGCCTGGAAGTTGCTGACAGCGGTGGGACTGACAGGAAGTGAGAGGAAGAAGGCAGTACGAAGACTGGGGGAGGCGGCAGAGAGAACCTCCTGTTGGATATGGAGCAGGAGGGAGGAGGCAAGCTGGCAGCCAGGACGGCGTGAGTAGTGGCTGGCCACCACTGCTGACCCGCCAGCAGGAGGGTGTTATGGTTAAGGGTCGAAACACTCAGTCAATGCTGGTAACCATCTGACGACACGACCTCCTGGCTAAAGGCTGCAGTCATTATGTAATGACGAAGAGGAGAAGCATCACATGATGTGCATAAACACTGATGGGTATCATTGAGAAAAGGTAATTTATTTTTGGTAAGACCATCATTTTAATGGTGGCTATCATCTGTAGTTTAGTTTTGTTAGCTCTGACAGCCTAGGGGAGATGTCTATGCCTAAATATCTGATGTTTCCTGATTGTAATGTAGTAGTTGGTGTATTCTCGAAATTACAGTCAATGGATAGAACTGTGGACTTTAGACTACTTTAGACCAATTGATAGAATAGTCAGATATTGATGAAAAATTTTCAATGAGTGTCATTATCTGTGAAAGTGAGGATTGTGAGTTCTGGAGAAAGAGTAATACATCATCAGCATAGAGACTTATCTTGTGTTCTAAATTTTTGCACTTGATGCCTTTAATATTCTTATTTTGCCTGATAGCGGCTGCTAAAGGTTCAATAAATATAGCAAAAAGTGAGGAGGAAAGTGGACAACCATGCCTATTACCTCTCTGCAGGTTGAAGCTTGGAGAAGTTTGATCATTTGTTCTCATACATGCCTTGGGGGAGCTATATAATATCTTTATCCAGTCAATGAATGATGATCTAAATCCAAATTTATGCAGAGTTGCCAACAAAAATTTCCAGTTTACCAATCAAAAGCTTTTTCTGCATCTAGAGATATAATTGTGGTTCCCAAATTATTAATAGTAGAATAGTCTGTAATATTAATTAGTCTGCGTGTGTTAGTGGAAGATTGTCTACCCTTTATAAAGCCTGTTTGGTATGGATGTATAATGAAAGGGGTTATTTTTTCTAATCATTTAGCAAGGGCTTTGCAGATTATTTTGAGATCTACATTTATAAGTGATATTGTGCGGTAGCTGGATGGGAGCATGAGGTCTTTGTCTGTTTTTAATAGTAGGCTTATGTCAGCAGAGTTCATGTTTGGGGGTCATTCTCCTTCATGTCTAATATCATTTTATAAAATGTTGGTGCTAATATAGACCAAAATTCTTTGTAGAATTCCACTGGAAAGCCGTCTGGGCCTGGGGGCTTTATTACTGGGCATTTGTTGGAGAGGAGGAGTTAAGATAGGAATTGGGATTGGGCCTAAGTCACAGAATCAGCAAACACACTCACCTTGCAGCATGGTCTCAAAAAAAAGGGATTCAAATAGGCCACTCCCACACTTAAATAACCTTCCTCTTCCTGGATTTTCTCCTGAGTGGACTGATTGTTGGATCTCTCCACCTGATCTCAAGTAGTTATGTACCCAGCCTAGTAGGTCCCCCTGCTGGCCCCCAACTGACATTATTCCTCCTCATCCAAATCCACTGACTAGATCTAGCTGCTTCATCTAACATTTCCTTCACTGTCCTCCTCAAACTCTGTCCCCGCACTCCGAGTTCCCCCAGGACTGAGACAGCTGATCCTGTTATGAATCCCCTACACCCCACTTCATTGGACAAATCCTAGTTTTCCACCCTCGCTGCTCAGCTTCTGCTTCTAAGTCTGCATACCTAAGCTTTTTCCTTTCATAGGCTTCGTCCACTGAGTCTTCCCAAGGAACTGTCAGCTCAATGAAATAAACTATCCGTTGACTCACTGACCACAACACTATGTCAGGCCTCTGATTGGTACAAACTATTTCCTGAGGAACAACAAGCTTTCCCCCTAAATCTACTTGCATTTCCCAATCACAACCACTTTCTAGTCGGCCACACCCCTGCCTCCTTACTAACTTATCACTTCTGCATTTCTCCCCCTCAAGGACAAACTGCATTGCTAAACTCCTATTCTTAAAGCCATCTGTTATTCTGTATGACATCTATTGCACGTCTGTCCATCCTGGAAGAGGGATCTCTTCTCAGTTGCTCTTCCTGAGATTTCTACCATTTTTCCCCCCGTTAAAGGGTTTTTTTGGGGGAGTTTTTCCTTATCCGCTGTGAGGGTCCTAAGGACAGAGGGATGTTGTATGCTGTAAAGCCCTGCCAGGCAAATTGTGATTTGTGATATTGGGCTTTATAAATAAAATTGATTGATTGATTGATTGATCTATCTCAATTTGCCTGTCCTCGTTTCCCTTCGATGCCTGTAGCTAAGCTTTTCAACACCTGGTTATGTCACCATGTATACCGGCCTTGTGACAAGCTCACAGCCTCACAAAATATGCTTTAATTTACCCACAGTTTTAGGTTCTGGAGGGTTGGTAACACATCGTATGTAGCCCCTACCAGGAATCTAATATGATTCTCCTCCATTTTCCACAGGTCCCTCCAACTAAGCTTCCTCTTCTATACTCTTTTCCAGTTCAACCACTGTCCCTGCTTAGCCTGGGCCACTACCTTTGCACCCCATAATATCTCCTCCTGTCTACGTATCTGTTCCACAACCAGCTTTCTTTTATCTCTGGGACCTGCTTTATTCCATACCAAGCCCCGGGCCTCCACGACCAAACTGAACATTACCTACAATTTCTGCATGCCTAAGAGCTGCTTCTGCCTCCTGAACAGCCGATCTTGGCCTCCATTTCTTCCCCTTGGTTGGATTTGGAACCACACTCCTAACTACCACATCGTTACTCCCAGATAACAACAGCTCTGTCCTGACCTTGGTACATTTAAATTCCTTTGTTAAACTAGATACTGGCAGCTGAAGTTTACCTTTTCCATAAAATGCAACACTACTTAGACACCTAGGAGTGCCCAACCATTTCCTAATATAGGAGCTAACTGACCTTTCAAATCTATCCACAACAGATATTGGAATTTCATAAATTGACAGTGGCCACATTAACCTAGGATAAAGCCCAGACTGCAAACACCACAACTTCAACTTTCCTGCAAGTTCTGATTTATCTATTCTATCCAATCCTTCAGCCACATCTTTTCTAAAATTCACCACCTGTTCCTCATCATTCAACTCCACATTGTACCACCTACCTAAGCTCTTTACTGACTTTTCCCTAATTGTTGGGATTTCCTCATCATCTATGACAAACGTTCTATCACTTAACTTCCCTCTACGTATTGAGATGTTTCTAGATGTACTAGGCTTGATCTTCACGCTGGCCCACTTGAGGTTCTTATTTACATTCTCTAGTAGCCTCTGTACGTGGCATTGTGGTCACCAGTGTCATGTTATCCATGTAAACCCTAACTGGTGGAAGATGCACCCTGTTCTGCCGTCTCTCCCCACCTACTACCCACTTGGAAGCCCTGATGATTACTTCCATCGCCATAGTAAATGCTAATGGAGAAATTGTACACCCTGCCATAATACTTATTTCTAGCCTCTGCCAACCTGAGCTATTCCTTTCCAGGTTGCTAGCTAATCTCTGCACTACTACACTAAAGAAAATCTTCCCCTCTACATTCAAGAGAGAAATCATCCGGAATTGGCTAAGGTCCACGGACTCCTTCAACTTAGGAATGAGGACACCCCCTGCCCTACGCCATGCTCTTGGGATATATATTTGTTTCTCCCAAACTATTCTTAGCTGTTTCCACAAAAATGTAAGGGTATCAGGTGCACTTTTATAAACTCGGTAGGGGACTCCATTAGGCCCTGGGCCTGAAGAAGCCTTTGCACGCCTGACCACCTCCTTAACTTCCTTCCACCTAGGTGGCCTGACATCCATCTCATGCTCTATCCCTCCTAATGGAGGGATATTCGGTGGACAACCTACTATCCTATTGTTCTCTTAATCTGAATATGTATTTCTCAAATATTCTTCAACCTCTAGCCTTGCTGCTTTAAGCTGCCCTCCCCTTTCCTGGCTAAACAATCCTTTAACAAATTTAAAAGGGTCCCTGAAAAAAGCTGTCCTTACATATTCCTTCTTCCTCCTCTTTTTTCCTGAGATGCTCTGCCCTTCTAAGAGCTGCTAGCCTGCTTCTCAACTCCTCTTGCAACACATTAATTCCCTCTCTTTCTTCTCCTGTAGCCTTTTTCCACTGCTTTCTTAACTGTCTCCTTTCCTTAACTAACTTCTGTATTTCTCTTTGCTGCCTAGACTTACCTGGCTGTACCCTCTCACTCCTCTTTCTCTCATGTACCCCAAACTTCTCTGCACCATATGACTAAATTATAGCTCCCATCTTTTCTAACCTTTCTATTGCATTTCCTCTAAGCCTGCTTAAGATTACTGACAAATCTCTATTAACTATCTCCCATTCTTTACTGTCATTTGCCTTAGGCCATCTAACTCTAACCTTTTGCTCCATGGTTCTCTCTCTGACTGGCCTGCTAACCTCAGTGTCACCTGCATCCCCTCTTACTACCTCCTCCTCCTTCTCAGTGGCAGTGTTACTGATATCTTGCGAACTGTGGTTTTCTACCTGTCCCTGGACTTCATCTGACTAACACAACTGACTTCTTAACCCTATGGGCCCGAACGACACATTGCGCATCCAAATTCACACCTGTTCTTCTCTATTGATTTTCTCCGCGGCCTTGCGTCATAGCGAGAAGCCACGCATATCACGTGAAACAGCGGAATTGTAGCTTTCCAACAAGGCCAAGCACTTGTCGGCAGTCCAATGTTTTCATAGCGAGAAAAAATGATAAATTTACACTAAAATTATGTATAACAGAGCTTTCACACAGCTTTGCACACACATTACTCTTGGATGGATTACTCGCGAATGCAGGATCGCACAGAAATTCCATGCATATCACATGAAAGCACAGAAGCAGAGCTTTCCAATGATACCACATACATCATTGTGCTGTCATCCCATCATGCTATAAATACAGATCAATTGTCTACAAAATAAAAACCTGACGAATTTCTTTACAATCCATTATACAGATCTTGTTATCAGTCACTTCATATAGTGAGGAATATGGTATCTTACCACGTCTTAGGCTTGCGTGTGTTTCTCCCTGTCTATCCAGCTTTCAAGATACAAATATCTCCATATTGTCCAGTTGACACTCCAACAAACTTTGTATGACAAGACCAGCCACTTCACCTTTGCGCACCCAGACAACTGCAGCCTAATTATGCATGCATAACAGGGCCGTAGTCACCATATACATTGCGGGGGAAATGCCCCCCCCCCCCCCCCCCCAATGTATAACTGAAACTGAGATACAACAACAAACTTTGTTTACTGCAAACAAAGTGGCAAATATTATCTTGGAGGACATCATTGCACTTGGTTGACTATTTTTCTATTATCTTAGATGTAAATATTGCATGTTTCTTTCAGATAAAACACATTTTTGACTTGTGAATGAGTCAATGGAATTTCTTGCAATAATGAAAAAATACTGGCAATCATGTCCGCCTGGCACAAACCACATGTCTTGGACAACTGTGAAGTGACAGAATGTCCCACCATCATGGTTCTTCTATTGCCAGATTCCAGAGAGTCTCCCCTCTTCATATATGGAAGAATATGTCATTTTCCAACTTGCTATGGTGAGATACATGTAAAAATGTAAGAATTTAGTAACACGGATTTGTTTTTTTCAATGATATAAAAATTAATATAAAATACAGGCACATAGAAGGACATGTAATGATGGCAAATCTGGTTAGCCCAGATTGTCCTGAAAAAAAACAAGATATAGCATGTGTATGAAGCCTTTAAAATGACCTTGATATGAGCTTAAAAGTAAAGGCAGTAAAAATACTCCAAAAACGCCTAGGCCCATAGGGTTATGAAGTACTGATCAATGCGGCAACTCGGCCCTTTCTTTGCCACACACTTCTTTTTTCCCTTATGAGTTCTGAGGCCTTTTATATATGTTACTTTCTGCCAGCCACAAGGACAAACCTGAAGCATCTTGTTCTCGATTGTGCTACTTTTGTCCTCTACAGATGCGCTCGCCTTGCCCTGGGTGCTGCTAATTCTAGCCCTGCTGGATAGGTCAGTGCCCCCATCCTTCACTGAGTCAGAGATCTAATGCATAGTCATGTCCGTTTCAGTGTCTGTTACTGTGTAATCCACCTGTGAGTCATCTTCCACCCCTGCTCTCGCTGACTCTTGGGATATTTTCCCTATGTTGGCTGTAGCTAATTTTGGTTGTAGCAACACTGCTAGGCCTCACCACTGCTGCCATGGGTTGCTAGCCCATGCCAGCACAAATATTGTCATTAATGCTGCCTTTTCTGCATCAAGCCCAATCATGGCCATATCTGTGGTTTCTTTCTTAGCATAAATAATCAGCAATCTTTGAATATTGTGGGAGCCCTGTCTTCCTTTGATAAAACCATTTTGGTCCAAGGCAACAATGGATGTGCTTTTCTTTTTATTTTTTTTTTATTTTTTAAAGATATTTTTTTAGGGCATTTTTTGCCTTTAATTGATACGATAGTGAAGTGTGAAGGGGGTAGAGAGAGAGGGAGAGACACGCAGCAAAGGCCCTGCACATGGGGCGCCTGCTCCACCACTAAGCCACCGACGCCCCCCTAAGTGCTTTTCTAACCTTCTTGCAAGAATCTTTGCAATAATTTTCACATCATTGTTGATCAAGGAGATTGGGCAATATGATTCACACTTTGTAGAGTGTTTTCCTGGCTTTAATATTAAGGTTATAAGAGCATTTCGTAATGATGGGGGCAGTTCACCCTCTTCAAGTAATTCTTCGCACATATTTAATAAGATAAGATAAGATAAAATAAGATAAGATAAGATAAGATAAACTTTATTGTCCCGCAGGGGAAATTCGTCTTGGGCAGTATAGTGCAAACAGCTGCAATATTCACATACATACATACAGTACATACATACATACAATCAACACAGACAAGTTGCCAACATAGTGCGCTGAGTGTGTTACAGTTGCAGACTACTGTTGCAAGAGTAGTGCAACCATTTGCCTTGTATGTAAGGTTACAAACAAGGGAACTACAGGTATCGCACTGGCCTATCTCAAAGTGCAAGTGAGTGCATATAAAACAAATAAATACAGAGGTCAAATAAAAACACCAGTTAAAATTATATTAAATCAATTGCAGGACCATAGTGCAAATAAAAACAATACTAGATAAGAACAACAATAACCAGACCATTTAGGCATAAATAGCCCTGCGCACATACGGCTCAACCAGGGGGGCATTGCAGGGCCAGCAGATGAGCAGGCAACCACCTATTAGCATAATTGAGGAGAATTCAGTAATAAGCAATGGTAAACAGTGATTAACGGTGAATTTGATGGGGAATTTGATGGGAAGGGGATCAGCAGCCATAAGCCTCCCCCCTGCCCACATTATATGTTCCATATAAAATTACCAGAATGGAGGTGGGTCCGACCGAGGTCAGGTGGTGGGGTGGAGAGGGGGCTAGGGTAGTGGACCCGTAGCAGTAAGCCTCCCCACTACCCTAGTGGGGGGAGGGAGGGACTCTGCCACGAGAGGTGTTTGTTTGTTTGTTTAATAATAAAATGGAAGTGGGAATAAAGGACAATTTGAACCAGTTGCTCCTACACCTGCTGGCTCTGTAGCGCCTCCCTGACGGCAACAGCTCATACTCCTGAAAGAGAACATGAGAAGGGTCACTCAGGATCTTATTTGCTCCCTTGACAACTGCTCCCTCATATATTGCCTGGAGGGACTGGAAGTGATCATGTTTCACAACTATCTTCATAGCTGTAGTCACCATTCTCTGAAGTCTGGCCTTACACTGGACTGTGAGGGAGCCGAACCACGCTGCCATGCTGTATCTTATGATATTTGCTAACATAGTGTTATAGAATGTTAACATGATCTCAGTTCGGACCCCAAACAGCCGCAGCCTTCTGAGAAAGTGTAGCCTCTGAGCTAATCTGTTACAGAGGAAATCCACATGACCACTCCAGCATAGGTTATTAGACACCATCAGGCCCAGGTATTTATACAAGGACACCTGTTCAATAACATAGTTGTCGATAATTACTGGGTCATGAGCTGCAATTTCTTTAGGATCAAAAATCATCTCTTTTGTCTTTTTGGTATTTAACACCAGGAAGTTATTGTCACACCAGATTTTGAAGGTGGCTATATCACTGAAGTACACAGAGGGGCAGGCATCCACATCCAACAGACTTAAGATCATAGTATCATCTGAAAATTTGATGACATGGTTGTTAGGATGTGCGCTCCTGCATTCGTCAGTGTACAGTGTGAAGAGGACCGGGGAGCTGACGCAGCCCTGGGGCACGCCTGTGCTACACTGCTTCAGGGCTGAGAGAGAGCTGTTCACCCAAACTTGCTGTGTTCTGTTTGTTAAAAAAGAATAAAACCATTTGATAATAAAAGTGTCTACCTTCATGTTATTTAGCTTCTGTATGATCAGGTAGGGCTGCACAGTGTTAAAAGCTGAACTAAAGTCAGCAAATAAAATGTGAGCATATGCTTTAGGATTCTCGAGATGTTTGTTAATCAAGTGGGTGACAGTAATAACTGCGTCCTCGGTGCCACGACCCTGCCTATAAGCAAACTGTAGGGGGACGAGACAACCAGCAACATTAGATTTAAGCATATCAACGATGATTCTTTCAAAACGTTTCATTACTATTGAGGTTAATGAAACAGGTCTGTAATCATTATCAACCACAGGACATGAAATCTTAGGGACCAGAATGATAATGGACTTTTTCCACAGGCTGGGCACTGTGCGGCTGTGAAAAGACCTCTGGAAAATAGGGCACCAGGCAGCAGCTAACTCAGCTGAGTAGCTTTTTATTAAGAAGGCAGGCAGGCCATCAAGGCCTGATGATTTCCTTTTGCCAACTTTACTAAAGACACCCTGCACCTGCTCTGGAGCTCACATTCTCCAGAAGGAGTCAACAAATCTAAAATCTCCCTCCCTCTAGAGGAGAAATCCTGGACCTCAAATCTAAGAAAGAAATCATTCAGCTCATTTGCTCTTACTGAGTCATCCAAGGTTATCAGCTGTTTTTTTGCAGGGGGTCATGTTTGTAATGTTTTTCATACAGTCCCATAACCTCCTGTTGTCCATATCTCTAAAACTATGTTCCATGTCAGTGCGGTGTTTCTCTTTTGCTTTCCTCAGCAGGTGGTTGAGCTCTTTCTGTACCTCAGCCACAGCTACTCGATTTTTATTTTTAAAAGCCAGCTTTTTGTTATTGATACATGCTTTAATTTCCTATAAACTTTGTTGTTGGGGAAATGTAGGATTTCTTTTTTTTTTCAACTACATTATCCACACAGAAATTGATGTAATCGGTGGTGGTTGTTGTGGCCTCTTCTAGTTCTAGGCTATGAAAAATGCTCCAATCAGTGCTGAGGAAGCAGCGTTACCACTGGGAGGGATATATGCTAGACACAGTATGATATTACCAAACTCTCTGGGGAGGTAGAAGGGGCGCATGGAAACACAGAGAAGCTCTACATCAGGACCACATAGACTCTGTCTCACAGTGAACTGTTTGCACCAGTTACTCACATACAGAATTAGCCCCCCACCTCTTACTTTCCCCGAGGAGTCATTTCTGTCCGCACGGATACAGGAGAAGCCCTCCAGTTCCACCAGCAAGTCCGGAGTGTCCTGTCGGAGCCATGTCTCTGTCAGTGCGATGATGCTAGATTCTCTGTACTCATGACAGAACCTTGTGTTTGCCCGGAGCTCGTCCATTTTACAGCACAATGACCTGACGTTACTCAGTATAACTGAGGGCTGCCTCGCCTGCGAAGCCGCTGTCTGACGCCCCCTCTTCTACCCCTCTTCCTCCGCTGTGATTTTTTCGCAGGCTTCGCTCTCACGTACTCTGGTAGATGGTCCAGGGATGCGTTGTTTTTGTCCCACAGGGCCAGCAGGGCATCTCTGGAGTAGACAAGGTGACATGCTGCCTGCGAGGAAGGTGGAGGCGGAGGGGACAGATTTTTCCCCACGAGCTCACCCACCACCAGCAGGAGAGTCAGCGGGGACAGAAGCGCCACCATGGCTTGACGCTGCATTGTAAACGGCCGATCATGCAGCCTCTGCGGTGGTCTAGATGAAGGTCTGGCTGCTAGGCTAATGCCGTCGGCACCTCCCCGCTGGAGACCGCTGCACCGCTGCTCCTCTCCGCCTCCGTACAGGAGCCTGCTCTCGCTCTCGCAGGCCAGCTGCTAGGCTACGCCGTTGGCGCCTCCCCGCTGGAGACCGCTGCTCCTCTCCACCTCCGTATGGGAAGCTGCTCTCACTCTCGCAGGCCCGCTGCTGGGCTAACGCCCTCAGCGCCTCCCCGCTGGAAACCGCTGCTCCTCACCGCCATTCGTCGGAGGCTGCTCTCGCTCTCACAGGCCAGCTGCTAGGCTTACACCCTCGGCGCCTCCCTGCTGGAGACCGCTGCTCCTCTCCACCTCCGTATGGGAGGCTGCTCTCGCTCTCTCAGGCCAGCTGCTGGGCTAACGCCCTCAGCGCCTCCCCGCTGGAAACCGCTGCTCCTCACCACTGTTGTGGGAGGCTGCTCTCGCAGGCCAGCTGCTAGACTAACGGCCTCGGCGCCTCCCCGCTGGGAGGCTGCTCTTCAGGTGACTAGCCGATAACTTGGCACGGGTCTCTCTCCGTCGATGGTCTCACCACCGTCGTGTAGCTGCCCGGTAGCTGCCCCGTAGCTAACAATGCTAGTTGCCGTTTGTTAGCTCAGGCGTTCACACATTCAGGCGTCCGTGTTGGCTCCCGGCATGGTGAGAGGGATACTCCATCAAAGAAAAACTGACTAGATATAACAGCCAGTCGTCTGTAAACTACATAACACTATGTGTACACTACCTGTAGGAGCGACGTCAACATGTCACATAAATTAAATTAAAGGACACAAATAACACACAGCAGCCGCAATACTACAGCCCAGGTCACCAGCCGTGCAGCGCCCCAGAAGTGATAGGGGTATCAGCAGCATGTCCTCAAACTTTTTATATATTTCTCTCGCTCTCCCTCCTTTCATAATGTCTATGGCTTCTGATAATTCTAATATTTCATTTGAGGAGTTCAGCTCCTTTTTAGCGCTCTTCTTCAGGACTGGTATTTCTATCTGGCCTAGGAAGCTGTGGAAGGCTTGGGAGGAGAGTGGTTTTTCTGACTAATATAGTTTTGTATAGAATGCTTGGAAGGTATTATTAATTTCTTGTGGGTTAGTAATTGTCCGAGAACCGTCACCTTATCGTGGTGGAGGAGTTTGAGTGCCCTAATGACCCTAGGAGCTATGCTGTCGGGGGCATTTTGCCCCTGGTAGGGTTTCCCATGGCAGATTGGTTCTGGGCGAAGGGTCAGACGAAGAACGGTTCAAAAGACCCTTCATGATGGTTATGATCAAGGATATGTGTACCCAGCCCGGAGGGTTACCGGGGCCCCGCCCTGGAGCCAGGTGTTGTAGAGAGAGCTTAACATGTCCAATTCTTGTATTACCTTTAAGACCGAATTATAAATTAACAAGCTTCTCTCTGCGTGCTCGTTTGATGAAGAATTACAGGAGAGTAGATGACTTCAACTTAACTCTTCTTTATTTCTCAGATCGCGATGTACAGAGCTCTGGGTCTATTTCTTCTTGCCCTAACCAACAACATCAGCGAGTCAGGGCACGAAGTCTGACAACCTATCTCTTCCTGACCCAGTCTTTTAAGCGTATACAGTTATTTGTGACGCAAGCATTGCCCTTGGTGTTGCTGGGGAGACCTCGTTCCTTTCTGCTGACTCCGTTCTTATCTGCTGCTCCAGCTCCCCTTTTCTCTGAAACACATATCAGAACAGGAAACACAGCTGCCCACAAGGCCGCTGTGAGTGAGTCGCTTCTACTACACACCTTTCACGAGACGCTCTTTGTTTCCTTTCACCTGCACATTGTCACAAGGTCATGTCTGGTGCATCTGCTATTGAAAGGTCATCTCTGGTGCGTCTACTGATATTTTCCACTCAAGCAGCCACGTTCCTCTGCACTTGTCCTCTTATTATGCAAACTAGTACTTTATGCAACTGTTAGTAGGAACGGGTGTGCGTTCAATAAATGTACTATTTACATTTTCCTTCACCCTATCAAATATTCAATATCCAACACAGGCCTGGGGTTGGGGTCCGTGGGCGAGCGCCTGGTGGTCGGGCCTTCGCCCATGGGGTCCGGCCGGGCCCAGCCCGAACCGGCTACATGGGTTCGTCCCCCTGCAGGCCCACCACCCGTAGAGGGATCCAGAAGGGTTCGGTGCAATGTGGATTGGGCAGCAGACCAAGGCGGGGGCCTTGGCGGTCTGATCCTCGGTTACAGAAGTTGGCTCTTGGGACATGGAATGTCACCTCTCTGGCGGTGAAGGAGCCGGAGCTTGTGGAAGAGGCTGAGCGTTACCAGCTAGATATAGTCGGCCTCACCTCGACACATAGTTCCGGCTCTGGAACCCTAGTCCTTGAGAGGGGTTGGACTCTCTCCTTCGCTGGAGTTGCTCCGGGTGAGAGGCGGAGGGCCGGGGTGGGCTTTCTGATAGCCCCCAGACTCTCTGCCTGTACATTGGGGTTTACCCCAGTAGACGAAAGGGTTGCTTCCCTGCGCCTTCGGGTCGGGGAACGGGTCCTGGCTGTTGTCTGTGCTTATGCACCGAACAACAGTTCAGAGCACCCACCCTTTTTGGAGTCCCTGGGACGGGTGCTGGACAGTGCCCCAACCGGGGACTCCATTGTTCTGCTGGGGGACTTCAACGCTCACGTGGGCAATGACAGCGGACCTGGAGGCGTGACTGGGAGGAACGGCCTGCCCGATCTGAACCGTGGTGTTCAGTTATTGGACTTCTGTGCGGGTTGCAGTTTGGCCATAACTAACACCATGTTCAAACATAAGGATGTCCATCGGTGCACGTGGCACCAGGACAGCCTAGGTCGCAGGTCAATGATCGACTTTGTAGTCGTATCATTTGACCTGTGGCCCTATGTTCTGGACACTCGGGTGAAGAGAGGAGCAGAGCTGTCAACTGATCACCACCTGGTGGTGAGTTGGATCAGATGGTGGGGGAAGACGCCGCGCAGACCTGGCAGGCCCAAACGAACAGTGAGGGTCTGCTGGGAGCGCCTGGCGGAAGAACCTGTCCAGATGATCTTCAACTCCCACCTCCGGGAGAGCCGACCGCGCCCGAGGGCGGAGGGGGACATTGAGTCCGAATGGGCCTTGTTCCACTCTGCCATTGTTGAGGCGGCGGTTGCGAGCTGTGGCCGCAAGGCCGCTGGTGCCAGTCGCGGCAGTAATCCCCGAACCCGCTGGTGGACACCAGAGGTGAGGGGAGCTGTCAGGCTGAAGAAGGAGGCCTACAGGGCATGGTTGGTCTGTGGGTCTCCGGTACCGGCGGGCCAAGCGGAGCGCGGCGGCGGCAGTCGTGGAGACAAAAACTCGGGCGTGGGAAGAGTTCGGTGAGGCCATGGAGGAAGACTATCGATCGGCTCCAAAGAGGTTCTGGCAAACCGTCCGGCGCCTCGGGGGGGAAGGCGGCAACTTGCTCACACTGTTTACAGTGGGGGCGGGGAGCTGCTGACGTCAACTGGGGACATTGTCGGACGGTGGAAGGAATACTTTGAGGAGCTCCTCAATCCCACCGACACATATTCCAGTGAGGAAACAGAGACGGGGGTCTCGGGGGCGGGTCGTCCAATTTCTGGGGCAGAAGTCACCGAGGTGGTGAAACAACTCCGAGGCGGCGGAGCCCCGGGGGTGGATGAGATTCGTCCCGGATATCTCAAGGCTCTGGATGTTGTATGGCTGTCTTGGCTGACACGCCTCTGCAGCATTGCGTGGACATCGGGGGCAGTGCCTCTGGAGTGGCAGACCGGGGTGGTGGTCCCCATCTTCAAGAAAGGGGACCAGAGGGTGTGTTCCAACTACAGGGGGATCACACTCCTCAGCCTACCCGGTAAGGTCTACTCCAGGGTGCTGGAGAAGAGGGTCCGGTCGATAGTTAAACCTCAGATTGAGGAGGAGCAATGTGGTTTTCGTCCCAGACATGGAACCGTGGACCAGCTCTTTACCCTCGCCAGGGTGCTGGAGGGGGCATGGGAGTTTGCCCAACCAGTCCACATGTGTTTTGTGGATTTGGAGAAGGCTTACGACCGTGTCCCCAGGGGCATCCTGTGGGGGGTGCTCCGGGAGTATGGGGTGGGTGGCCCCTTGCTAGGGGCCATCCAGTCCCTGTACCGAAGGAGCATGAGTCTGGTTCGCGTGGCTGGCAGTAAGTCGGACCTGTTCCCGGTGAGGGTTGGACTCCGCCAGGGCTGCCCTTTGTCACTGGTTCTGTTCATAACTTTTATGGACAGAATTTCTAGGCGCAGCCGAGTGGTGGAGGGTGTCAGGTTCGGTGATGGGAGAATCTCGTCCCTGCTTTTTGCGGATGACGTGGTCCTCCTAGCTCCATCAAACAGTGACCTCCAGCTCTCACTGGGGCGGTTTGCAGCCGAGTGTGAAGCGGCTGGGATGAGAATCAGCACCTCCAAGTCCGAGGCCATGGTCCTCAGCCGGAAAAAGGTGGATTGCCCACTCCAGATCAGGGGGGAGGTCCTTCCTCAGGTGGAGGAGTTTAAGTATCTCGGGATCTTGTTCACAAGTGAGGGTAGGATGGAGCGGAAGATTGACAGGCGGATTGGGGCAGCGTCAGCAGTGATGCGGGCACTTAACCGGTCCGTGGTCGATCTTCATTCCAACCCTCACCTATGGTCACGAGCTCTGGGTAGTGACCAAAAGAATGAGATTGCGAATACAAGCGGCCGAAATGAGTTTCCTCCACAGGGTGGCTGGGCTCAGCCTTAGGGATAGGGTGAGGAGCTCAGACATTCGGGAGGGACTCGGAGTAGAGCCGCTGCTCCTCCACATCGAGAGGAGCCAGTTGAGGTGGTTCGGGCATCTGGTAAGGATGCCTTCCGGACGCCTCCCTTGGGAGGTGTTTCGGGCATGTCCAACCGGGAGGAGACCTCGGGGCCGCCCCAGGACACGCTGGAGGGACTACATCACCCGGCTGGCCTGGGAACGCCTCGGGGTTCCCGTGGAAGAGCTGATGGAAGTGGCTGGGGAGAGGACTGTCTGGGCTTCCTTGCGGAGGCTGCTGCCCCCGCGACCCGGACCCGGATAAGTGGAGGACGACGAGTACGAATACGAGTACGAGTAGTAATTGTCCCTTCGTCTGACTCAATTTCTTTCATTCTCTTTCATCTGTCATCTTTATTTTCTGTTGATTTTAATCACCAGGCTAACAGTTTCCCTGCTTTGTCACCTTGGTCATAGAATGTCTGTTTCAATTTCATTATGCTATGTAATGCTTTATTTGAGGATAGTTCGTTATACTGCGCTCTTAGAATGGTCAGTTTTTGTCTAGTCTCTTTTGTATCGTTAATATTGATTTCTGTCTCAAGTTCTTTCATATCTTTCTCCAGCTCTGTCAATTTAAGGTGGTGTTTATTAGCGATGCTGCTTGTATAGTTTATCATTAGCCCTCGCATATAGGCCTCAAATGCCTCCCACCTTGTACCTGCAGATGTTTCAGTAGTTTTCATTTTAAAATACACATCAATATTGGTCCCAATACACTCTAAGAAATCATTATCATTCAGCTATCTTGGACTTAGTCACCATATGGTTAGGCCTTTGGTAGCTGCCTTAACAGTATAGTTGATTAACAATATAAGGCTGGTAAAATTTATTACCAAACTGGAATTACCAGAGGACGGACCTATAGAAGATTTGGAAGTGTATATTGACGTGTTCTATTATAATATGTCAAGTAAAAATGTAGATAAACCTAGGTGCCGCAGTAGCAAACACAGCAGGAAAGACGAACTGGGCTCCAGTGATATGGAGGACCAATTTCTGCAGGAAATATGCAAAACTATGTCCAGCATGCAAAAGCAGCTGAAGAAGCTTGATCTTTTGAAGAAACTTACTGATCTTTGAATAACTCCCTGATTGGCGTCTTGAAGAAAGACAATGCCTCTCTCTGGTTTGACGTCATAAGACTACAACGTGTGACAGAGGAGCTTCAACAAGAGAACTTTACTATGGCAAATGAGTTGCTGGACTTACAGAGTAGAAGTATGAGAGATAACATCATCATACACGGGCTTCCCGAACTAAAGGGTGAGGCCAAAGGAGGCAAGGAAACTCATCTGATGGTGGAGCAGTCTGTCAAGTCGTTCCTGGTGGACAATCTCAAGATGTCAAAACCGGAGGCTGATGCGATCCGATTCTGCAGAGTGCACCGTCTAGGGCAGCCTAAGCCCGGGGTACAGAAGCCTCATCCTATAACAGCAAAGGTCTCTGAAACCAAGATGTAGTATGCCATCATGATAAAAGGCAAAGACCTGAAGGGATCTGACTTCACGATCACTGACCAATATCCACAGGAGATCATGAAGAGACGGTGTCTACTTCACCCAATCATGACCAAAGCCAGGAACAGCAACAAGAGGACTGTCTGTTCTGTCTGTTCATGGATAAACTTTTCATTGACGGACAATGAAATTCCAAGGTTACATACTGGCTGACCGGTGGAGACGATAAAGTCCATGAGGAGGGGGCTGGCTGCTAACGTGACTTCCACTGTAGTAAACAATGGCACATGCTAGTGACGTCACACAAGCGTCCTGATGATGGTTACTATGGTAACCTGTAAACATCTCACGGACTGTCACTAGGTTTGTTTGAGATGAGCCAGGCCTGCGCGGATTCGATCACCAGCGATCGGCGTACAATGCATGCCAGTTAGTTTTGTGTCTGACTTCATCCCGATTTGCTCTGACGTATTACAAAAGTGGACGGCGATAAAACCGCGAGAGCAGTTTTTAGAGCCAGACGCTGCAGTTGCTCTCCACCGACTGCACCGCCTGGCTCTCACCTGATCTAACAGCTGATTGGTTTAGATGTGGACTCAACAATGTGACGTTTTAGATAAACTACTCATTTTTGTTGAATTTTAGAGATTAAGATTGTATTTGTCTCATCTGAAGGTTTATTCTGTGAACAGAAAACGTGTGACTGATGGTGAAGTTTAGTTGTCAGAAACTGAATACATTCATCATAAACTATGCAGAGTCTACTGTACATATTAATATATTAATATTGGATGGTTTAATTATTGAGGTATTTCGCAACACAGAGATTTGTGGTGTGATTTGTATTTTTTTCCTCTGAAAATATTAACCTTATAGTCAAACACAGTTTATTCAGCCTATGTAGTTGAGGGGACAGGTCAAACTGATATGATGCTGATTTACAGGAGAATTCATATCAAATGGAGAATAAACCATGAACATAAACTACAGATCACCTGTAAAGCATATCTATCACAATTAAAACAACTGGAGACTGAAAACAAACTGCGGAGTGTGTACTGCAGACAATACACACTCTGCAAGACTTTCTGTAACTGTTGTGCTGCTGAATAAGACAACTTTGTATGTCTGAACTTCACTTTATTTCAAAAGTAAACAAACGGCGTAGCTGCTACACGGTAGTTGCAGACAGTGGGCATTTCTTCTTCTACGCTGGATTACCTTGTCTTCTTCTGGTGTTTACTCAGTTACTACAACTCCTGTACTCATACTACCACCCAGTGTTCAGGCTGAAACATTGAAACATCACATATCCCCCTTAATAAGCAAACATACTGAACTAAACAGTGTATTTCAACTCTTCAAATAAAGACAATTTTCTTACTGTTTCCTTTATACTCATACAGTATGTGCTTAGACTAAACAACATAAAATTACCCCTATTTTGTTTTTAGAAAACTCAGGGCCGAATTCACAAAGAATGAACTGCGGCCGCTGATAGCACCTTGAATTGCACTTCACCCGCAGTTTGCTCCGTCTTAATATCCAGTTCACAAAGGATATTGAGCTAATGATATACCAGCGCAAACACGCCCACAAAGTTTGGCAGCTGAGTGCAGTTTGCCCCTGATTTGCCCCTGATTGCAATTAGCCACATGGCAAAGTATAAATGCTGGCTTTGCGCCAAGAACACCATGGCAGAACAATGGCAGACTTTGTTTGGCAAAGTACTGAATATTGTATACCCTCATGTAGTGATGTCTGCTGGTGAGTCAGTCTAACATACCCCTTTTTCACCAAAGCAGTTCCAGTGCTGGTTCGGGGCCAGTGCTGGTGCTGTTTGGTTCAACTTGCGAACCAGCTGAGAACCAATTTGCTTTTCCACGGCTCGAGGTGGTTAGGGTGCCACGTCATTGCGCCACTGTATACGTCAGTTACGTTGAACAACAACAACAACAACGATGGCTGACCGCCTACTTGTGCAACTGTTACTCCTGGCGCTACGAGGCCTCATCGGCATCCAAACACGGCAGATACGTCGTATTTGTGCTGCTCAACAAGATTTGTATGGACGGCAATTACGTTCCAGAAGACAGGTCATAACCTAACACGGTTTGTCTCTTACTAACACTGAACGTGAGATTGTTACGTTCGCCTTTGTTGTAAGCTAACGTTAGCTGGCAGAGCACAGCTAATTCACAATGCAGATGTGTAACGTTATGTGTTGTGTACTTATTTAGACAACTGAGGGCTTTTTTGTAGCTTCAGCTGGACAAAAGAGGATGCTTAGCTATTGATTTTAGTATTGATCACTCTCCACTCAACATGCTTATTTAGCTATGCATTTTTGTCCTACCCCATGCAGAGCTGGCTCATGAAGCACTTTGCAGGCAGTGGCAGATTTACCCCTCAACAACACACCTATAACTACAGATTAGGCAGTGCACGGTCGGATGTGGGAATGGCTTTTGGGAAATTGAAAGGACTGTGGAGGTGCCTCCTAAAAACCTGCCATTCAAATGTTTGTTAAATTTAGTTATGGTTGTGTATGCTGCACATGTTATAGCTGCTACTCTCCATTGTTTTTGCTGTTTTGTTGCTGCTTACCTGACTCCTTTTATCTGTGTTTGCTGAACTACTTCATGTCACCAATATTGTTTCATCCTTCAGTTCAATAAATTCATATAAATGATAATGGCTGTCATGTTCTCATTTCTTTATAAGCACAGTGACTGAAGACATCTATGAAAAGCATCTTCATAAATAGGTAACCTGTTGAGGTCTTGACTTGTTTTTACTAGCTTTACTTGAATTTATTACACAGTTAAATTGTACATCATTAAGTGAAAACATACAGAAGCAGACATGTCTCTTTAGAAGGGAATTTATTTAAATGCAAAAAACATGCTAATGATAAAAGTGACAATTGTGCATTGAATATACAAAACTAAAACTTCCCATGAAGAAACACACTGGTGTCAGTCTCCAGCTTCTGCAGCAGGGCATCATTCAGGTCCTTGCTGTGTTGCTTTGACCTCAGCTGCTGGATGGTGTTGGCGAGCTGCGGTGGAGTAGCGACGTTAGCTCGTAGTTAGCATCGTCTTGTTCGATGGCAGATAACTCTGTAGACCACACGAAAAACAGTGCTTTAAACAGTGACTCGTCCACTGCACATTATACAATGTTTAGCCAACTGAAAGTGGGGCTGGTAGGTGAGCACATGGCTAAGTAACTTGCTAACGTTAGCTAATGTTAGCAAGGCTAACCTGTTGATCAGTTAACATGAACCTGAGCAGACATCACAAACAACAGCTGTGTCCCAGTTTAGCGCTGCATCCTCCGAGGGATGCGGGCCTAAATTGGGACACAGCTGTTATCTGAAGAAACTGGTAACACTAAACAACTATGTGCAAGGCGAAAATGTTCGAAAAGAAACTTACCGGGGTCCGTTTGTGGCTCAATAACCCTGCCCCCTTCCCCGTGACGTATTGGTTCTTTCTTCTAGTCCAGCAAAGAACTGGTGCCACTCTGGAACCAGTTTTTCTGGCCCAGAGCCAGTTCTTTTGTCAGTTGAAACAGGAAAACTGGTTCCAAATTAAGCACTGGCCCAGAACCAGCACTGGAACTGCTTTGGTGGAAAAGGGGTAACAGTATCGGATGGGTTGAGGCTGTGGATTTGACCAAGTTTGACCACTTTATCACTATTCGCTCTCACTTTTTTCGTTATCTTTTGAATTTAATATGAATTATGGAACTGTTTTTGTTCACGTTTGTTTCCCCCGTTTCGTAAAATAAATTATTGAAAGTTGCTTTTGAAGTGCGTGACAGAAGTGCGTTTTGAGAACGACCGCAGACTGTCACCTGTTCAACGCATGAATATTTTCGGATGCCAGTAATAATGATTATAATAATAATGTCAAAATATCATCATCACAGACTGATTTAACAGACGATCACTGCTGCCACGATCACTGGAAAGTCTGGGCGAGAGGCTTCCACAGAGGAGCGCCCAGTTTGCACCAGCTTTCTAAAGACGTTATTTACTTCACTCAAACTGCGTGTGGCTATTAGCGCTGGTGTCAGTGAATTAGACGTTGTTTATCAATGAGGCTCATTTGCATAGAAAGGGGAAAATTTTTGTGCCAAATATATGCATATTACTTCATTTAAATACGTGCAAATAACACCGGAGCACCGAGACACAATCTGCTTGGCAGCACAGTTAGTGGAGCATTTCACCCTCTGCGCGTGCTTTGTGAATTAGACAGTATCTGTTTGCTCCATTTTTACCGGTTTAGCGGACGCAAAAGCCACGCAATCCTTTTGTGAATTCGGCCCTCAGTTAACTTATATGTTCACCTTAGTGACTTCTCAGTAGTTAATTACTCTTGGGAGGAATTTTACGCAAAAATGAACACTTTTAATGAATTCAACTCCTGCAAAATAAAAATCAGTTAACATTTCCTTCCTGCATTTGTACTCATTTAGAACAGAATATCCTAAAGATTTTCACTTTTTCTTTCCTGCAAGACATTATTTAACAACAAAGTCCTTAGTCCATTCAAGCATTCTTCTGAGCCTGACTTGTCTGGCATGTGGTGTGTGTTGCACTGGTTGTGGTACAGCCGGTATGGCTGGTGTAGCTTCAAAGTCCAGAGGTAACAGTTCATTGTCACTCTCCTTCTCCTGAAGAGAGGCAGGTGCGAGGTGAGATGCATTCCAACACTGTCCATCTGACAATAGGTACATGTACTGTCCTCTTTTTTCCATCACTTTGAGTGGTCTGGAAAACTTGCACTGTGTTTTAGAGAGAATACCAGGCTTCTTCACCCACACATATGACCCACATGCGAAGGATACAGTGGTGGCACCACGTTTCTGATCCATATATGCTTTACTCTTTTACTGTTTTTCTCCTACTCTGATGGCAACCTGTTGTGATGACAGTGGTGCACTGTGTGGAAGTGGACGTCCAGCCACATGAAGTTTAGTGCGCATAGGTCGACCATGCAACAGTTCAGCTGGTGAGAGCTGAGTCATGGAGTGAGGTGTCGCATGATATATGTGTAGGAAATCTCGTGTGAACTCCTTCCATGGCTTCCCTTCCAGCAAAGCGGTTTGCAGACTGTCCTTCAGGCTGCGGATTGAAGCATTCGATTTCTCCATTCGCTCTTGGATAATAGACAGATGATTTTCTGTGCACAATGCCTCTGTCTTGGAGAAATGTTTCAAACTCGTGACACAAATTGAGAGCCATTGTCTGAAACCAGCTCTGTAGGATCACCTTTTCTGCTGAAGATTGCAGATAAAAACTGTATGACAGTTCCTGAGGTGACCTGTAGAACAAAGTCTAGCTCGGGCCATTTATTGTGGTAATCAATCAGTGTGATCGTAAAGCGGCAGTCTATGGGTGCTCTTTCAAAGGGCCTCACCACATCAATTGCAACTTTTTCCCAAGCCTGCTCTGGATATGGCACGGGCTGTAATGGAGTAGTGTGGGTGACTGCAGACTTGTCATGTGACTGGCATGTGATGCATGCTTTAATGGCTGCCTCGACCTGGGCATCCATGCCCAGCCACCAATATGCTTCTCTGAGTCTCTGTTTTGTTCTCACTATTCCCTGGTGTGTGTCATGAGCCAGGGAGATCAGCTTTGGCTGGAGACTGTCTGGCACCAGGAGTCTGCGTGTGCCACAAACCACGCAGTCATCTTGTAGTGAGAGTTCGTGTCAAAGTTTGAAGAATGTAGTAGCTGTAGCTGTAGTTCTGAAGTCAAATTTTTAGCTGACTTGTGCCATCTGGAAGTGAGCAGTTCACGCAGTTTAGTCTGCACAGGACAGGAAGTGCATGCAGCTTTAAACTCAGTTTCAGTAACCACTGTGAGTGCAGACGTTAGTGCTACTTCTGTGTGGTCTTCCAAACCGTGCTCTGAGCTTGGCAGTGGAAGTCGAGATAAACAGTCAGCAGTTACATTTCTCTCAACCCGGCTTGTACTGGATGTCATAGTTGAATGACAGCAGTCTGGATGACCACCTGGCTATCCGCATACCTGCTCTACCTTGACCTTTTGAAGTAAGCAGTGTGGTGAGAGGGCTGTGGTCGGTACGTAATGTGAAATGTCTTCCCCATAAGTAAGTTCTCCACTTTTCTGTGGCCCACACGCACCCCAGGGCCTCCTTTTCGACAGTGGAATATTTTCTCTCTGCCTGGGTGAGCGTGCGTGATGCAAAAGCAACAGTTCTCTCTGTGCCGTCTTGGTGCATCTGAGTGAGAACTGCGCCCAGCCCATAGTCAGGCGCATCTGTCGTGACAACAGTGGGCAGTTCTGGGTTGAACAAGGAGAGTGCAGGGCTGTTCACTATGAGTCCTTTAACAGCCTCAAAACTCCTCTGCGCCTCGGGTGTCCATGTGAAAGCATCAGCTCCACGCAGGAGTGCTCGCAGGGGTTCAACAACAGCAGCATAATCTGGTATGAATTTTGAATACCATGATGTGAGCCCTGACCTCAGCTTAGGCAGGTCGGTTGGTGGAGGTGCTTGTGAAACAGCGGTCACATGTGAGACATCAGGCTGCAGTCCTTTAACTGATACTGTGTGTCAGAGAAAAGACAGTTCTGATTGTCTGAAGTTGCATTTTGAGAGGTTTAGCTTGAGCCTGGTGTGGTCAGTGCGCCGAAGCACAGCTGTCAGCCTTTCGTCGTGTTCCTCTGCTGTTGCACCTGAGATGATAATATAATCAAGGTAATATTGGACCCCCTCTAAACCTTTGAGTATGGATGACATCATCCACTGGAAACAGCTTGGCCCGGATGCCAGTCTGAATGGCACCCACTTGAAGTGAAACAGTCTGTCATGGGTGATGAAGGTAGTTAAGCTGCGGCTGTCCTCATGTAGTGGCACTTTGTAATAAGCGCTCTGGAGATCTAATGTAGAAAACAGTGTCACTCCTCTCAGCTCAGTGAATATTTCCTCCATGTGAGGTAGTGGAAAGCCGTCAGCTACAACTGACTTGTTAGGCTCTCTAAGGTCCACACAAAGACATGGATCTGGTCTGTCTTTTCTTGTGGTAACTACTATGGGTGAAATCCGTTCAGAAGACTCTATAGGCTCTTTAACATCCTGCTCTACCAGTTTTTTCACCTCCTTAGAGACTGCTTGTCTGACTGAAAAAGGTAATCTGCGCAGCTTCTGCTGTACTGGCTTTACATCAGGGCGTACTTTAACCTCGTGGATGAAGTCCTGTGCACATCCTAGTTTCTCCAATGTTACACTTTCAACTGCAGAGTGAGACTGGATACTGGGAGCTGGAGTGACCTGACCATCTATCACTTGCATTTGCAGTGCACGGAATAAGTCTCTGCCTAGCACTGCAGACCCTTGGTATTCAATGTATATATCTCTGTTAGTAGTGCGGCCACCAAATGCTATGGTAGCCCGTAAGCATCCTTTCACAGCTATGGGGTTTCCGCCATAGTCCTTAAGCTTGCATTTTGGCTTCGTGAGAGAAATATCAGTATCAATATCAGTGAAAAGCTCAGTGACAACTGATTCTGGTAGAAAGGACACTCTTGAGCCTGTGTCTAACATTAGCTCAATATCCTGGCTTTCTGACCCTGTTACACTGACTGTAATTGTACATATTATGCTGCTGGAGTCACATTCATCCACATCATCCACATTTAAAATAGTCACTTCTGGGACAGTCTCAACCTCACTCACGTGTTTGCTTCCCTGACAGACTTTTGCAAAATGTCCTTTCTTTTTGCAGGCGTTGCAAAGCGCCTCCTTTGCAGGACATCCTTTGAAGTTAGCAGTGTGCTGAGCAGAGCCACATCTGTAACATGTCTTCTCTTGTGTTGTCTGTGAAGCTGAGTGTGGTTTGTGCTTCCCTTTTCTGAACTTGCCATGCTGCTGCGGTCCCTTCACATGAACTGCGTGCACAGTGTTATCTATTGCTCCCTTGCACATAGCTTTAGCCTCCGTCACTGCAGTTTCGATCTGTCGTGCTATCGTCAAAACTTTGGTGAGTGTGAGCGGTGCCTCCAGTAGTAAACGCTCTCTGATGCGCATTGAATTTGTCTTCTCCACGATTTGGTCCCGTATCATCTCCTCTTCCATAGTCCCAAACTGGCATGTTGTAACCAGTTCTTTTAAAGCTGCAGCAAACTGGTCTGTAGTCTCACCCGGGCGTTGGCTTCGTTGTCTGAAGTGATAACGTTCAGCTACAACGTTCACTTGTGGTATGAAGAAATCCTCTATGGCTTTTAGCGCTGTGTCGTACTTATCATCAGCGACCGTCAATGTGTAGAAAAGTCTCTGACCTTCTGCGCCCAGACAATGAATAAGCAGTGCACACTTTCTTGCATCCGGCAGATCCGACTCAGACATGGCCAGCAGGTAATTCTCGAAGCTCTGTATCCATGCTTTAAGCAGTGTCAGCAGTTGTCCAACGTTTTGTAGAAAAGGTGGAGGCTGGCTCAGGTTCAGGGCCGCCACCCTCATCGGCAATATATTGTGTCGCTGAATAAGACAACTTTGTATGTCTTAACTTCACTTTATTTCAAAAGTAAACAAACGGCATAGCCGCTACACGGTAATTGCAGACAGCGGGCATTTCTTCTTCTACGCTGGATTACCTTGTCTTCTTCTAGTGTTTACTCAGTTACTACAACTCCTGTACTCATACTACCACCTAGTGTTCAGGCTGAAACATTGAAACATCACATATCCCCCTTAATAAGCAAACATGTACTGAACTAAACAGTGTATTTCAACTCTTCAAATAAAGACAATTTTCTTACTGTTTCCTTTATAATCATACAGTATGTGGTTAGAATAAACAACATAAAATTACCCTTATTTTGTTTTTAGAAAACTCAGGGCCGAATTCACAAAGAATGAACTTCGGCCGCTGATAGGACCTTGAACTGCACTTCACTTGCACCCGCAGTTTGCTCCGTCTTAACGTCCTATTCACAAAGGATATTGCGCTAATGATATACCACCGCAAACACGCCCACAAAGTTTGGCAGCTGAGTGCAGTTTGCCCCTGATTTGCCCCTGATTGCAATTAGCCACATGGCAAAGTATAAATGCTGGCTTTGCGCCAAGAACACCGTGGCAGACAAATGGTGTAGCCGCTACATGGTAGTTGCAGACAGGGGGCATTTCTTCTTCTACACTGGATTACCTTGTCTTCTTCTGGTGTTTATTCAGTTACTACAACTCCTTTACTCATACTGCCACCTAGTGCTCAGGTTGAAACATTGAAACATCACAGTAACCCTGATGTTGAACTTATGTGTTTGAGCCTGAGGCAGATATATTTACCCTGCAAGTTCGGGAACATCATCCTCTGCACAGTATACGTCCCACCCAGCGGTATAGCTGCAAGTCACGCATCAGCCGCTCAAATCACTGACTGTCTTCAAGAACAATTACTACGCACCCTCGAGGCACCTACTTTTATTTTAGGAGATCTTAATCATTGCATCACTTCCGGGTTTCCAACAGTATGTTAAATGTGGTACACGAGAAGACAAAATATTGGACAAATGCTATGGCAATGTGAACAATGCTTATGTGAGCAGAGCCAAACCCCCACTGGCAAATTCAGATCATAATACGGTGCATCTCATTCCCACTTACAGAAGTGCTCTTAAAAGCAGCAAACCACAAACCAAAACTTTTAAGATCTGGCAGCATTGAGGCTCTCAAAGGATGTTTCCTGTCTACTGAGTGGAGCATCTTTCATGAGATGGATGTGAATGATGTTGCTGAGACTGTTACCGATTACATCCAGTTCTGTGTGGATAATGTCATACCTCATAAAGAAATAACTGTATACCCAAACAACAAACTTTATATAACTAAAGAGGTGAAAGAGTATATTAATCGTAAAAAAAAAATGGCATTTAAGAACCAGGACAGAATGCAACTGAAAAATGTGCAAAAAGAACTTAATTGCAGGCTCAGGGAAGCGAGGAGCAGACATAAGGAAATCATTGAACAAAACTGTCATGCAATGTACTCCAAGAAGCTGTGGGATACTATGAAGGCCATCACTAATATGACCCCAGCCAAGAAATGTCTTAGTACTCCTGATGACTGATGACCTGATGACAAATGAATTAAACGACTTCTTTATGAGATTTGAGACCCATGATTTCTCCTCTGAGTGTGACGATGTCTTACAATCTATATGTGTCACCGACCAGGACACCAGAGTGTTGATTGACCCTTACAAGGTCCAGTCACTTTTAAAACACAGCTGTGCTAAGAAAGCCACATTGCCAGACGGCATCTCCGCATTTCTTCTTAAAACCTTTGCAGAGGAGCTGACACCAGCATTGTGCCCCATCTTTCAAAAATCTGTAGATCAGCACACTGTCCCCACCCTCTGGAACAAATCTACTATAACACCTCTACCAAAAAAAACCTGTCCAAAGGAAAATAATGATTTTCGTCCTGTTGCGCTAACATCGAACATAATTAAATGTGAGATGAGAGAATCATGGTGTCATCACTCAAGAAGGAGGTTGATTCACTGCTTGATCCTTTTCAGTTTGCATATAAGCAGGGGCGTGGCACAGATGATGCAATTAACAGTGTCACTCATCTGGTCACCAAACATCTGGAAGACCCCAAAGCTTATGGTTATTGTTTGTCGATTTTAGCTCAGCGTTTAACATGCTGCAGCCACATCTACTGATTAAAAAACTGAAGAACATGAACGTTAATCCTTTTATTTTGAAATTGTGTATGTCTTTTTTAACTAATCGTACACAGCATGTCAGATTTAACAATGTCCTCTCTGAATCCAGGTTCATTAGTACTGATGCCCCAAGGGATGTGTCAGCTCCCCTGTGCTCTTTACATTATATACAAACGACTGCACAAAAGTCCACCCTGATAACTACATCATCAAATTTTCAGACGACACTGCCATCCTGGGCTTGCTGCACAAAGATGGCAGTCCAGCAGCTTACCATTCTGAGATCTGTAATTTTGTCCAGTGGTGTGACTCTAACTATCAATGCTAAATGTAAAGAAAACAGAAGAGATGGTGTTCAGTCTTAAAGCAGTGGATGACTTGAGGCCGGTGGCCATCCACAATGAACCCATCACTCAGGTCTGTTCATACAAGTACTTGGGAGTTCATACTGATGACACACTCAGCTGGAGGGCCCATGTGGAGAGTCTCTGCTCCAGACTGCAACAGAGACTGTACATTCTGCATAGACTGAGGGTTTTTGGTGTTGAGTAGAAGTTCATGTTGTTGTTTTATCATGCTGTACTGGAGAGTACTATAAGGTACGAAATTACAGCCTGGTACGGTAACCTGTCTGTACAGCTGAAGACACATATTAACCGTCTGGTACAACATGCCATGAAAATTATGGGCGATAAAGATCACCCTTCTCTTCAAACTATTTATGAACAATCCATCATGAGACAGGCATGAAACATTTTGTCCAATCAAACTCACATTTTCCACTCTGAGTACCAGCTGCTACCTTCTGGTAGGAGATTTAGAGTCCCTCGGAGCAGGCTGAATCAATACAAACATTCTTTTATCCCAACATCTGTTAAAGGATAACTTCGGTATTTTTCAACCTGGGCCCTATTTCCCCATGTGTATGTGTGCGTATGATTCATAGGTACAACTCGTTTTAAAATTGGTTCAGTATTGAGGGAGGTGGATGCAATCAGGAGCCGCGAAACAAGCTAAAACGGCAACGGGGGCAAATGCGTCCCGTATAAGTTTGCACATTAAAAGTGCTTTTTTTCACCACTTACCAGTTCAGATCACCAGTGCTATCTCTGTAAATAGCATACTAAGCGTTTCCCTTACCTCTGGGCTGTGTGACGTCATCTCGTGAGAGCTTTGCTCCACTGTGTCTGTAGCTCTCTCTACTCGTGGGACAGCCGTTTTCTTGAGGAAGAGTTGTTTCGGGATTGAATGTCTTCTCTTCTTTGGCTGGCAGTAGTCATCTTTAGAGAAGTGAGCACTGAAGACCCGATGGTCTGCAAGGCGCAGTGTCTGGACAGGAATGTTAGCATCCATTTGTAGCACAACTAGCCACAACTTCAGCATCTCGCTGTCAGACAAAGGCAGTCTATGAAAGCTGTACGGGGTGTTGCGCGACATCCTGTTCTTGCAATTCGGATAAGCACAAACACGAACCATTGTTTTCAATCAATGCAGTAAAACTCTCAACTGTACTCCGGGACAACCAGCGCCACTCTGAGCGGCGCTCACCATGGCTCCTCTGTTTTCTTCCGGCAACAAGATAAGATAAGATAAGATAAAATAAGATAAGATACACCTTTATTGATCCCATAATTGAGAAATTCCAGTGTTACAGCAGTCAAGAAGAAAGAGTCAGATTAAAGATTTCAAATGTAAACTTAAAAAACTTAAATAACAAGGCATGCAAGTAAGTACAAAAATACAAGAGACGGCGATAAGTAACAATAATAATAATAATAATGGTAACATCATCTTGTGAGATGACGTCACACAGCCCAGAGGTAAGGGAAACGCTTAGTATGCTATTTACAGAGATAGCACTGGTGATCTGAACCGGTCAGTGGCGAAAAAAAGCACTTTTAATGCGCAAACTTATACGGGACACATTTGCCCTCGTTACCGTTTTAGCTCGTTTTGCGGCTGCCGGCTGCGTCCGCCTCCTTCAATACTGAACCAATTTTAAAACGAGTTGTACCTATGAATCATACGCACACACACATGGGGAAATAGGGCCCAGGTTGAAAAATACCAAAGTTATCCTTTAAGATTTTGAATGCACACTTGTAATGTAGTGTGTACTGTTAGCAACAGCACTGTGTACTATAATGGTACAGGTAATTGATTTTAAATTGCTTACTCCGGGATTGTGCATTGTGTCTCCTTTGTGTTGTTGATGTATGTTGAGGATGCAACTGTCCATGTTGTATGGTGACGGTTCATTGTGAATGTATGATGCTGCTGTTTTTTCTTATTGTGAACTGCAAGACCAGTAGAGTCCATGACAAATTTCTCCTACGGGGACAATAAAGTATATGAAATGAAAATGAAAAATAAAATGACTTGGCAGAGGTCCTGATTATATGTTTTGTGTTGTTTGTGATGTATTGTTGTTTGTGGTGTGTTGTTTGTGGTCTTTGTTACGTACTGTCTGGGGTGTCCATTACGTGTTGTTTGTGCTTTTAAAGCTTGTTGAAGCTTTCTTTACATCATGATTGGTAACTTACCGAAAGGTTTAGTTTTAGCTCACATCAATATATGTAGTCTTAGAAATAAAACATATGAGCCAGCGCTCTTTTTGAAAAACATTAAGTCTCTGAAACACATTTGGATGATTCTTTTAGTAATTTTGATGTGGCCACTGAGGGGTTTCTTTTATATAGAAAGGACAGAAACTGGTTTGGGGGCAGAGCTGGTATTTATAGTAACCTACCTATAGGATCATGGAAGAAAACTGTGAGTTGTATTTAATGAGAGATGTAAATGTAGATTGGCTATCTGATAGTTGCTCTCTGAGTAATAGGCTTAAAGCTATAACTAATACCTGTGTACTATTCCAAATCATGTCTCTACCTACAAGGATCTCTGTTAATTGTTGTGGAAACACCACCTCCAAATGCATAGACCATATATACACCAATAAGCCTGACATACAGTATCTCACATAAGTGAGTACACCCCTCCCATTTGTGCAAATATTTCATTATATCTTGTCATGGGACAACACTATAGAAATGACACTTTGATATAACTTAAAGTAGTTAGTGTACAGCTTGTATAGTAGTATAGATTTACCTTCCTCTGAAAATTACTCAAAACACAGCCGTCAACATCTAAGCAGCTGGCAACATAAGTGAGTACACCCCACAGTGAACATGTCCAAATTGTGCCTAAAGTGTCAATATTTTATGTGCCAACCATCATTATCTAGCACTGTCTTAACCCTTTTGGGCATGGAATTCACCAGAGCTCACAGGTTGCTTCAGGAATCCTCTCCCACTCCTCCATGATGACATCATGGAGCAGATGGATGTGAAGACACCTTGCGCTACCCCACCTTCAGCTTGAGGATGGCCCACAGGTGCACAGATGAGTTTAGGGCTGGATACATACTTGGCCAGTCCATCACCTTCACCTTCAGCTTCCTCAGCAAGGCAGTTGTCATCTTCTAGGTGTGTTCTGGGTCATTATCATGTTGGAAAACTGCATTGCAGCTCAGTTTCTGAAGAGGGACGATCATGCTCTGCTTGGAATTCATGTTTCCCTAAATGAGCCAAGCTCCTCAGAGCCGGCAGCACTCATGCAGCCCCAAACCATGATGCTGCCACCACTACTACTTGACTGTAGGCATGGGACAGTTGTCTTGATGCTCTTCACCAAGGTGCCACACATGCTGAAAGACCACCAAGACAGTGAAACATGAATTCCAAGCAGAGCATGATCGCCCCTCTTCAGAAACTGAGCTGCAATGCAGTTTTCCAACATGATAATGACCCAAAACACACCTAGAAGATGACAACTGCCTTGCTGAGGAAGCTGAAGGTGAAGGTGATGGACTGGCCAAGTATGTATCCAGCCCTAAACTCATCTGTGCACCTGTGGGCCATCCTCAAGCTGAAGGTGGGGTAGCGCAAGGTGTCTTCACATCCATCTGCTCCATGATGTCATCATGGAGGAGTGGGAGAGGATTCCTGAAGCAACCTGTGAGCTCTGGTGAATTCCATGCCCAAAAGGGTTAAGGCAGTGCTAGATAATGATGGTTGGCACATAAAATATTGACACTTTAGGCACAATTTGGACATGTTCACTGTGGGGTGTACTCACTTATGTTGCCAGCTGTTTAGATGTTGATGGCTCTGTTTTGAGTAATTTTCAGAGGAAGGTAAATCTATACTACTATACAAGCTGTACACTGACTACTTTAAGTTATATCAAAGTGTCATTTCTATAGTGTTGTCCCATGACAAGATATAATAAAATATTTGCAAAAATGGGATGGGTGTACTCACTTATGTGAGATACCGTTTGGAAGGAGGGTAAAATTATTCCTATTCCCAAGGATGCTAAATTTACTTTCAGTGGTCCCAGCACCAGGTCTATTAGCATTCTACCTGTTATTAGTAAATTATTAGAAAAAATTCTGTTTGATCAAGTCCAAACCTACTTTTTAGTGAACAGTCTAATAACTGAACACCAACATGCATACAGGACTGGTTATTCGACCTGCACGGCCTTGACACAGATGTCAGATAGTTGGCTCTCTGCGATCAACAGTTCAATGCTGGTTGGTGCAGTTATGTTGGATTTTAGTGCTGCTTTTGATGTGATCGACCATGATATTTAATACAAAAATTAATTTACTATGGTTTTAATAGCTCGTCTCTTCTCTTTTTTAGGAGTTATCTGACCTCTAGGTCCCAGAGGGTTTATTTTAATGGAGCTTTTTCTAGGAGCAGAGAGTTAGACTGTGGTATTCCACAGGGGAGTTGTCTGGGGCCACTATTGTTCTCTATATTCACAAATGATATGCCTACCACTATTCGACAGGCAAATTTAACCTTATTCGCTGATGATTCAACCCTGTATTATGCGGCTAACACTGTCTCTGAACTCACTCAAGTTTTGACCAGTGAACTGAAGATCTTATACAATTGGATTAAATCAAACAAGCTGGTCCTTAACATATCTAAATCTGCCTGTATGGTTTTTGGGTCCTGTCAAAGATTAGCTAGTAACCATTACACATAGCCGGTCAACAAATACAGCAAGCTGAAAAAGCTAAGCTTCTAGGCCTCTGGCTGGATAGGTCTTTATCATGGTCTGATCACATCAGGAATACTGTCTCCAAAATGGGTAGAGCTGTTGCTACCGTGAGAAAGTGTGCACCCTTCCTTCCATCCTCTCTGCGGAGCCAATTGCATGTGCTTTAATCTTGTGCCACTTGGACTATTGCTCTGTGGTATGGGCTTCTGCCTCGAAGCATCTTCTTAATATGTTACAAGTGGCACAAAACAAGGCTGCTAGACTAGTCCTGGGCTGCTCTTACAGGTCTAATACACGTGAAATGCATGTACGTCTCAATTGGCTAAATGTTGAGAAAAGGCTATTTGCCAACCTACTTTTATTCTTCCCGAAGGTTATTTTAACCCATAATCCTAAATTTATTTATAATAAAATAATTTATAGATCAAACATGCACATGCATTACACCAGAGGGGCAAGTAGAGGCTTGATTAGTCTACCCCTGGCAAAATCAAGAAGTATGAGAAGAATGATGACAATGTTGAGCCATGTATTATTTTAAATTATTTGTATGCTTTGTTATTATGTAAATGTGTTTTGTGTGATCTGTTAAATTGTTTTTAAATTTTTATGATGTTGTAAAGTTTTTGGACCCCAGGAAGACTAGCTGGCGTCTTGCCGTCAGCTAATGGGGATCCTTGTTAATAAACAAACAAATGCAAATTTTGAATGCTGTCACTGAAGTCATGACCCTTCCTTCTGTTGTTGGTTTCTTGTTTACATCTCCCGAAGCCCCCAAATGATAGGAACTTTAGTTCCAAAGCTTAGAGCTGGAATTCCCCATATAGAAATAAGACAAAGAATAATAATAGGAGTTAAAAAATCTCTGTTGTACCCATGGACGTCGGAACTATTTTCTAAGAGGCGGGCGGGATTTTTGTTGGGAGGGGCGGGGGAAGCACGCACACTTATCAGTGATTAAGGATTTGATTTGAAGTTATTTTATAATAACATGCAGTTATAAGAGAACTAGAATGGATGAACACAGCATCTTTATTGTTAAGGAAATTAAACTTTGATAACTAAATCAAGCCATTTAAGGAACATAACATTATTTGTAACCTTGAATGAAAAAAAGAAAAGTCTGTGCTCCTGACTTAGGGCTTTCATGCATTTCCAAAAGTGGATCTTCTTTCAGCTGACCTACTGATGAAGATTTTAAGCAGGGTCGAGACATCGCTTTCATTCATAAGGTCACTGTGAGCGTTCATAATGGCCAAATGTGTTAGTCTCTCCTGTGTCATGGTGTTGCACAGCCAGGTTTTCAGCCTGCGCAAGGCTGAGAAAGAGCACTCGGATGCCACGACAGATATGGGCAGGGCCAGACAGAGCTTAATGAGCTTCTCCACCTGCAAGGTTTGCAGGATGGACACAACATCCTGGATGCCAAGGCTACTGTATGTAGTCAGGCAGGCTGCATATCACATCAAAAGCATAGATCTATGCATTAATGATATGAAAGAGATAAATGTAAGTCAGACAAATTGAGTTTAAAGTCAGATTCTTTATTTTTTTTAAAGCGTAATGCAGTGGGTAGGGAGGCTGGGTTGCGGGGGTGCGGATGGGAGGTGCGGCCGCACCCCCCACACCCCTAGTTCCGACATCTATGGTTGTACCATCAATGTACTTTTATGAAAATTACATAATGCCCCTTTTGACTGGGCTTATATTCCTGGATGAGGTGTTGGGTGTAACCTGTTATGTTACTATAATCACATTACTTTTGTCACTAACACAGTAAAGTAACATATTACTGTTCCAAATTCAGTAATCACATTACACATTCTAATCAAAGAATTATGTTGTTACTTGCGTTATAAACATTCTTCTGTTATTTGTAAAATGGGAAGACAGAAAAACATAAACGGACGTGCTGACAACATTGACAGCGCCTATTGATATATTATTTTAAGGGAATTAATATTTGTACTATGCAGTGTTAGGGAGGCCAGCCTCATGCAGGCTATACTGATATAGTGTCCTTTTGAGGCAGTTATAGTCTACTGCAGTGCCTTCTTGATTCTCCTGATTCTTGTTGTGTTCTGATATGTGGGCATGAGGAACGTTGAGCATAATTGAATTGCTAACTGGCACTGTCGTAACAATTCGTCTCAGGGGATGTTGCAGAGTAAGGTAATGTGATGAATATAACAAATTACTTTCCACAGGGAGTGATTAAGTAAAGTAGTACATTAGTCTTTTTAAAAGTAACGAGTAATGTGTAATTATGACATTATGACCCTAACACTGCCTGGACCCCTGACACCCCATACCTATTCATGTACAGATGGACATAGACAAAAACACACAATGTTTTAATTGCGGGGGGATGTTAGTGTGAATTTTATCTGTCTCACTTTAACTAGTGAGACAGTTAAAATTCTTTTGCAAGGAAAGCCTTGCGGCAAACTTAATACCTAAACATATGTTTAACAACGGGTAACCGTTGTTCTAAAAACTGCCTGTGATGTCTACATTATGCCAGGTGATGCCTGCTGCATCAGGATGAGATATTTCTCTGATTGTTAACTAACTTTAGTTTCCATACTGTTTTTTAGGCTCATGATGAGATCTGTCCAAAGTACCCGATGATTTGTGAAGGTTGTGCAAAGAAAAAGATTCCTAGAGAGAAGGTATCCCACATATTTATACTTCAAGTGATTTCTCATAATTATGTTGGATTGATCTCATTTACCATTTAGCTATTGATCAAATTCTATAATGTGTTCTATAGATCATTAGCTTCTTTCATTTTTTTTGTTTTGCAGTATGTGGACCATATTAAGTTCTGCAGTAAATTTAAAGCACCATGCAGATTTCATGTTGTTGGCTGCAATACATCTGTAAGTAGACTTTTTGTCATAATATGCTATATGTGTAACAATGGCTAATGTAACAAGTACAGGATCTTGGCAAGATTCAACAAAATCTCCCAATTAATGGTCATATGAAGTGGAATGCTTAAACCAATGATTTGACAAAAAAAGGTACAAATAACATGCACATTCAATCGTTATTACAGAATTTATTGCCACATACCTGTAAATGAATCCTGTGTTGTTGAGTATGAAACCTGTGTGTGTGTGTGTGTGTGTGTGTGTGTGTGTGTGTGTGTGTGTGTGTGTGTGTGTGTGTGCATGCATGCGTGTACGTGTGAGTATGTGTGCGCGCATGCGTGCGTGCATGAATGCATAATGCCATAGAAGGTATTTCCCTAACAACTCCATGTTAAGTTCAAATATAAAACAAAACGTGATTGCCATGTCATGTCAATATTTAGTAGAAGCACCTTTAGCAGCAACAATGGCCTGAAAGACTTAACCAGACTGAAAGGCACAAAAATTAATAGGGACTCAAATATGACAAAAACCAGCATACATTTTCTGCGAGAGACAAAAACTAAAGGAGGGCATGTGAAAGACTCTGAAACATACACTAGCCCAAACGTAATTATAGTTTGTTTCAACAGCCATAAAGCTGCAACTGGAACTGGCCTAATAAAAGCACCAGTATACTCCAATGGAAATAGTTGTTGGATGGTCAAACAGCCTGAACCCCAAATTGCTCCCGATGGCTGTTCCATTGGTGTGTGAGAGTGTGTGAATGGTTACTGAGTAGCAGGTGGCACCATGTATGGTTGCTTCTGCCACCAGTGTGTGGATGAGTGTGTGAAAGGCTGAACGTGATATGTAGTGTAAAAGCATAAAAGTGTTTGGAAGAATAGAAAAGCGCTAGTCCATTTACCATTTCAGAAGGTCATTCACTTCTTGAGCCAGATTTACAGCTGTGCCTCATTTTTTATGACTGACCTCTCTGTACTCTGAAGGATATTCCTTCCCTTAAATTGTCCTTTTCATTATTATTATTTTGAATTAATTTGGAGTGTTTTTTTTTTTCTTCATCTTGTGGTTTTTGACAGGATTTCACTATTCAGGTTTATTTCAAATCATTACATGTAGCTAGTTTCCATTTGGATATTTTTTTTCTCCTTTTTTCTATATTAAGCATGGCAGTTGTGGGGATGAATAATTTGTGTGGCACATATATGTAAATTATTAGCTCCATTATTTATTTGCTGAATGCGTTTACTTTTTGCTTCTCCTGTGGCACAATTTCACATAACATCATGCAAACATCATGTAATTTTTTTTGTATGGAATGGACGAGGGCTGTTGTTTGTGTTCTTTATGTGTTTCCGCTTGTGTCTTTCTTTGAGTGGAGGTGGAGAAAGAGAGGATCCATGACCATGAGCGACAGTGTTCTTATGAACACCTCAACTTGCTGCTGCATTTCATCATGGGCATCAAGGTGAGCCTGGAGAGCCTTCAGCCCCAGAGCCTGGAAGCAGCCAGCCATAAGCTGCAAGAACTCCACCAGTCCCTCAGGGACCTGGAGGTGAAGATGAGCCAGTTGGGTGGGGGTGGTGCGGTTTCCATGCAGGGTGCATATGCCCCGACTCTGACCACCTCCTTCACCCCACTGCCCAGCGCCATGGGTGCTGCCCTGGAGCTGCAGCTCCAGAGTGAAAAAACAAAGGTGGCTGAGCTGAGCCAACGCTGCCAGGAGCTGGAGCTCAAAGTGAGCACATTTGAGAATATTGTCTGCGTTCTCAACAGAGAGATGGAGCGCTCCTGCACCACCATGGAGGCTTATAACCGCCAACACCGACTGGACCAGGACAAGATTGAGATCCTCAACAACAAGGTGACTAAATGACATATAACCTTTGCTGTCCAGCTGTGATGTCCACCAGATCTTTCAAGAATTTGAAAGAGTCACCTCACCCACAAATAAAAATGATCTTCATTTGCAGATGCCTACATCAGATTGAAGTTAGTGACACTTTCCTTGTTTTGCCACCTTGCTTTTCTCCAAAAGAGCATAATATGAAACCTCTGAAAATGTCTTGAGCAATGTAATGCAAATATTAATGGTGAAGGGTGGCATTATAATTCTATCCAGGCTGATATTAACCCTACAGTTAGCTTCATAGAATCTTTACTTAAAGATTGAACAGTTGTTTGCTCATCTCATTTGTCACATTACACTACAGCACTCTACTTTGCAAGAAGCATCAGTTTTGGTCTCACTGAAGACTCAAAGAAAGCTTGTTAAAGGTATACTATGCAGGAATTTGCAGCTATTTTGTGAACAGTAACAACAGTGAAAGTTGAAGTTAAAGGCAACCCCACCTTTGTCTGCTTCGCTACGCTATATTTGCATTGTTTTTTCTTCTGTGCTGTATTGTAGCTTACTCTGAGATGCATGCTGCTTACGGTCTGTCATGTTTTCGCTAGTTGTTCAAAAGAATTCCTTGTTTTAGTCCCTCTGAGACTACCCACTTTTTCAGTCCCATGAGTTTTAGTGGTTTCCCCAAGAGCCATGTTATAAAAGGCATCAGGCCTTCAAAAAATAATTTTAAGTACATAAAAATGGTATTAAATTAAAAGGGGGTTATTGGCCTATCCATTACTGTTAGAACCTGACTATATGGGATATATGGTATGTGAAATTGAGTGATTCCCTTGATTTTTTGCGGAAAGTGGAATTTCCCCACACACGCTATTTTTACTTCACTATATAATACGCAATAAACGCCAATGTTTAAGTCCAGCCCTTATTACCATGACATTGTTCTTTATTGAATGTAAATCAGGGAGAGAGAGGAGAAAATTATCAGTGTACCCCTTTTTGCACTTTAGGCAGTTTAACCTAAAGCATCAGATTTAGTGCACCATATCGAGGTTCTATCCCACCTGATGAAACTCCTTCTTCATGAGCTCTGCCTCCAACAGCCTTGCAGTGATGCCCAGATGCTTCAGTTGTTCTGTGGCCTCCCATGCCAGAATTTGATCCTGCACTTCGTCAGCTGATGTTTGATTTCTCCATACTCCTTGTGTCTCCACTGCGGGGCGGTAGAGTAGTCATGGTCTAGTGTAGTAGTAGTAGTAGTAGTAGTCTCATTGTGTCATATGGATTACTGTTAATGTATTATGTTGATCTGTTCTGTACGACATCTATTGCACATCTGTCCATCCTGGAAGAGGGATCCCTCCTCAGTTGCTCTTCCTGAGGTTTCTACCGTTTTTTTTCCCCCGTTAAAGGGTTTTTTTGGGGGAGTTTTTCCTTATCTGCTGCGAGGGTCCTAAGGACAAAGGGATGTCGTATGTTGTAAAGCCCTGTGAGGCAAATTGTGATTTGTGATATTGGGGTTTATAAATAAAATTGATTGATTAATTGATTGATTGACTGATTGATTGATTGATTGATTGATAGTGCGATACAGTTTCCTTCAAATTGCAAGTCTATGTGTACAACCTTGATACTGGGTCCGTTGCTTTGTTGGAATGTGATAATTAAAAATATTATATTTAGGCTTGTGGGTTTTGATGCAAGCAACCTGTGAGCATGCTTGATATTGAGGTCATCTTCTTTGCTTAGCTTTAGAGCCGCTCTAATAGTTTTGAAGTGAATTGGATGGTTGATGCGTACATGCTGATTCGGGTGCTATCAGAGCCGATCTGCGCATCACTATGGCAAAAAAAGCAGCGTACACCTCACATATTCATTTCTCACAGTTGCGCACATGTTTGGCTGGCATGCAGAAGCACTGTCTGTGTGTCGAGGGTGTGAGCCGCAGCTTCAGCTGCTCAGGTAGAGAGGCTGTGTAGCCTGTGTGTGTTTTTTCGCTGATTCGGTTCTGCAGGTTCTCTGCTGGTACACTGGAGACGGGGATCAAGCAGTTTGTCTCACTCAGGATAGATTGTGCTTTTTTGGTTCATAGTTTTTCATTGACGTGCGATTTATTCACGTTTAGAGGGAATAAATTTCTGTTATAACGGAAACGTGGGCACAGTTATCTATATAAAATACACAGACTAACTAACTAACTAACTGATTGCCTAACATAAACAACTGAAAACTGAAAAAAATTAGCTTGCACCGTTAGCTCCGGTAAGATAAAGCAAGAGGGAAAGCGGCTGACCGGAAGTCACTCACAAAAAAATGGAAGTTGATCACTATTTACTTACGTGTTTGAAAATAAGGTGGATATAAGGAAATCAGTTTGTCCAGAGGTGTTTCATGGAGAGAGTTGTTTCTATGCACATATTAGGCCCTGACACACCAGTATTGGACCATCAGCAAGTGTCTGTATATGTCTTGGCAGTCAGAAACAGCTGATAAGATGTTCTTCACTCTCTTCAAACATGTTGGTCTCTGCTGCGCTCTCTCCTAAAGGCACAATATCTTCTAGCAAGATTAGATATGGCATCTTAACAGCTGCTTGGAGGTAGATCACAATTTTTTATATACCTTATTGATAATAATAATAATAATAATAATAATAATAATGATGATGATGATGATGATGATAACAACAACAACAGCAGACCTAATAATAATTTCATGGCTCTTAAAATTGGTGGGAGTAGACATCATTAGCTGACAGACAGATTCAATAAAAACAATGAAAACCAGAACTGTAACATGTCAATATAGACATTCACATATGACTAGGAGACTCTGTTTTTAGAGAGGGATATTTAAATTATGGGAATAACTGATGAGGTTGAAAGGCTGAGGATGAAAGTGCCTGCATTAGTAAATTAATGGTTTTAAATATTGTTGTCTATTAAAGCCTTTTGTAAAAAATGCCATTTTAATATGCTCTGCATGTAGTTAAAAGGTGTGTGTTTACATTTTCTAAAACAGCCGAGCCTTCATCCTTTGTGCACATGGACTGAGGCAGTTTGTACATTTACAGTACATTTGGTAGCAGAGTATGCAAAAATTCTGGTTAGAAAATGATACAGGATTTCTACTAAAATGGTTGTACGCAAGTACAGATTTGTGCATATGCACTGTTTGTGAATGAGGCCCAGTGTTTTTTAGGAAAATCAATCACGGTCTTATTCATGTGTAACTGTGCTGCAGGTTCGTCAACTTGAGAGGACGGTGAGTCTGAGGGACCTGTCTATTGTGGAGATGGAGGGTAAAATGAGGGAGATGTCTGCAGCCACATATGACGGCATCTTTGTCTGGAAGATCTCAGATTTCACCAAGAAGAGGCAGGATGCTGTGGCCGGCCGAGCCCCTGCGATGTTCTCTCCTGGTAACGGCTTCATATGATGACACCCATCTGAGTTATAATCCAGACAATGATGAGGCATCTGTCTGATTAAGGATTTCCACTTCTTGCAGTCAATAAAAGGCATCATCACACTTTGTGGTGCATTATGTTTTCCAGCTTTTTATACCAGTAAGTACGGCTACAAGATGTGCCTGCGAATCTATCTGAATGGTGACGGGACAGGCCGCGGCACCCACCTGTCTCTGTTCTTTGTGGTGATGAGAGGACACAGTGACGCACTCCTCAAATGGCCTTTTAATCAGAAGGTAATGCTCATTTTGATCAGGGATCTTCACCCTGCACACAGTACAGTAGCAATTATTTCAGTATTTTTAACAATACAAGCTACCAAGCAGTCTATGAAGTCATTAAAAGAGCTCCACCTTTATTAAAGAGATGAACACATTAATGCATCAGTAATTATAATAATATATATGATAGATATTATTCTGCAAAATTAGTACTTTTGGTACTTGATGTACATCCTGATGCAGGTACTTACACAGTTTTAAATACCTGACTTTTACTTGTGACCAGTGATGCCATTACTCTAATCTGATTACTTTTTTCAGTAACGAGTAATCTAACACATTAATATCTCCAAACCAGTAATCAGATTTAAATTACTTATCCATTTATGTGCGTTACTATTGCATTACTATGCCACCTCATAACATAGACAGAATGCAGATTTATTTCAACCTCACTCAGACCATCACCAGACTGTCTTTACCTTGAATGATGCCATCATCTCCCTATCCTCAAGACCTATATATCAACAATGTCATGTGACTGACCTTAGGAGGCTTGGCTCGCCCATAAAAGCACCCCGGTGAGCATGCCTCCTCCTCTTTGCTTCACTCGCCTCATCCGAGACCTGCAGGTAAGTGTGTTTAGGACTCCACTTTTAACAATCCATCAATTTTGTGCAGGTGCCTTGTGTCCCTGAGGATTGCATGTGGATTTCCCATTTTCTTGTCGTTTGTATGACATTGTGAGGCAGAGAGTTACATTGCATGCGTTAACCTCTCCTCTTTGTTTCAGGTAACCTAATTTGTTGCACCTGGTGGTAACTAATTACTCTAGCTGCATTTTCGGGTAAGTGCTGTTGTCTCGCGGTGTTTTCAAGCCGGGAATTAAGTTTAAAAAAATCAGTTTTTGCCGCAGTTACAGAGCTGTTCATTCATTTGTTGCTTTTTGAGCTGCATTTGTGTTTCCCCATTAACTCACTGTTGACAGGGTTTGGGCAGGCATTTCTCAGTCCCAGCACTCCCAGGGATTTGTCTCTGTGCCTGTGGCGGGGGACTAATTGCAGATGCTCAGGAAGGCATGGAATGTCCCCAGTGGGGTGCCCCAGTTTGCTCAGGAGACTGGTTTAGGGGATATGCCTCCTGTAGAGCGGGAAATGGTGGCTTGACATCTCTGGGTCCAGAGCGTATGACTGCGAATCCATGCTGTCCAGTAAAAAAGTGCAACAAGACTGACCGACTGCTGTGTCGGTCATACAGTGCCCTCCAAAAGTATTGGAACAGTGAGTCCAATTTGTTTACTTTTGTTGTAGACTGAAAACATTTGGGTTTGACATCAAAAGATGAATATGAGACAAGAGATCAACATTTCAGCTTTTATTTCCAGGTATTTACATCTGGATCTGATACACTTAGAAGATAGCATTATTTGTAATGGAACACAAATTTTTTAGGTGAGCAAAAGTATTGGAACATATAAACTTAAAATAGATTAAAGTGAATGAGACTTAATATTTAGTTGCAAATCCTTTGCTTTCAATAACTGCATCAAGCCTGTGACCCACTGACATCACCAAACTTTTGCATTCTTCTTTTGTGATGCTTTTCCAGGCTTTCACCGCAGCCTCTTTCAGTTGTTGTTTGTTTTGGGGGGTTACTCCCTTCAGTCTCCTCTTCAGCAGGTAAAATGCATGCTCTATTGGGTTTAAGTCTGGAGACTGACTTGGCCAGTCTAAAACCTTCCACTTCTTGCCCTTGATGAACTCCTTTGTTGTTTTGGCAGTGTGTTTTGGGTCGTTATCTTGCTGCATGATGAAGGATCTCCCAATCAGTTTGGTTGCATCTTTCTTTAAATTAGCAGACAAAATGTTTCTGTAGACTTCTGAGTTCATTTTGCTGCTGCCATCATGTGTTACATCATCAATGAAGATGAAAGAGCCCGTCCCAGAAGAAGCCATGCAAGCCCAAGCCATGACATAACCTCCACCGTGTTTCACAGATGAGCTTGTATGTTTGGGATCATGAGCAGATCCCTTTCTTTCTCCAAACTTTCGCCTTTCCGTCACTTTGGAAAAAGTTAATCTTTGTCTCATCAGTCCATAAAACTTTCTTCCCAGAATTTTTGAGGCTCATCTCTGTACCTTTTGGCAAATTCCAGCCTGGCCTTCCTATTCTTCTTGCTAATGAGTGGTTTGCATCTTCTGGTGTAGCCTCTGTACTTTTGTTCATGAAGTCTTCTGCGAACAGTAGATTGTGATACCTTCACTCCTGCCCTCTGGAGGTTGTTGCTGATGTCACTAACAGTTGTTTTAGGGTCTTTCTTTACAGCTCTCACAATGTTTCTGTCATCAACTGCTGATGTTTTCCTTGGTCTACCTGTTCGACGTCTGTTGCTTAGTACACCAGTGGTTTCTTTCTTCTTCAGGACATTCCAAATGGTTGTACTGGCTATGGCCAATGTTTGTGCAATGGCTCTGATTGATTGTCCATCTTCTCTCAGATTCACAATTGCTTCTTTTTCACCCATAGACAGCTCTCTGGTTTTCATGTTGGCTCCACCTCTAAATGCAGTCTGCACAGGCAAAATCTATCGTACCCAATCTGAAACTGAGCTCAGACATTCAGTGCTATTTATTGTTTGAATAATCAATGTAATTGGGAGACACCTGGGCAACAAAACACACCTGTCAGTGACATGTTCCAATACTTTTGCTCTCATGAAAAATGGGTGGGTTCAAACAAAAGGTGTTATCTTCTAAGTTGTGTATCAGATCCAGATTTAAATACCTGGAAATAAAAGCTGAAATGTTGATCTCTTGTCCCATATTCATCTTTTGATGTCAAACCCAAATGTTTTCAGTCTACAACAAAAATAAAGGAATTGGCCTCACTGTTCCAATACTTTTGGAGGGCACTGTATAATGCAGCCACACGAGCAGCCCACTCGGGAAATGCTCTCGCTATTTTATTGGCAGCTCTTAGGAGGACTGCCAATCCTGATGACCAGGACACCATGAGCCTGATTGATGCTGCTCTTGTCACCCATTCTCAGCTTACAAGGGACATTGGTGCGTCTATGTCTGCTGCCATGATGTCACGGAGGCAGATTTGGTTAGCGCAGACATCTCTGCCTGAAAATATTCGGAAGGAGCTGACCAATATGCCGATTGCGCCAGCACATGTGTTTCACCCTGACTCCCAGGGTGCACTGGATAAAGCTGAACAATCTCGACGTACAAGGGATTCTGTTCGGCACATATTCAGCAGGGCTGCAGTTGCCAGGTGGAAACTTAGGGGCTCCCAGCCTGCCCCGCAGTCATCCTGGACTCGCCAGGAGCCATGGGCTTATGGCAGGAGACAGGAGTCGGGGTTCTCGGCCTCTGGTGGTTCCAGGCAACCTTCGCAGCGCCGGCAAGGGTCCCAGCCTCACTCCTCAGCTAGGGATGTGCCCCACAGGAAGCACCCCCCCCAAAGGTCCAGGACCTCAGGGGGGTGTCGCCTAGGGATGTGTGGGGGTCAGCCACCGAAACTTGTTCCCAGCTATGCCTGGAAAGCTGGGAAGAAACAGTGTCAGACCCATGGGTACTGACTATTGTATCAAAGGGGTACAGAATTCAGTGTCGGCGGCTTTTTACGGGTTTTGCATGACCGTTGTCAGGGACCCGACCCAGGCACAGGTGTTGGAAGAGGAAATCTTGGTTCACCTCAGTGGATCTGAAGGACACCTACTTCCACGTACCCATCTATCCAGATCACAGACCCTTTCTTCATTTTGCCTTCCAAGGCCAAGCTTATCAGTTCAGGGTCCTGCTATTTGGCCTTTCCCTCTCACCTTAGGTGTTTACCAGGGTGGTGGGGGCTGCCTTGCCTCCTCTCCAGTTGTCAGAGATCAAGATCCTTCCCTACTTGGACAATTGGGTGATTTCCCTCTCACCTTGGGTGTTTACCAGGGTGGTGGAGGCTGCCTTGCCTCCTCTCCAGTTGTCGGGGATCAAGATCCTTCCCTACTTGGATGATTGGCTGATTTGTGCTCCATCCCACAGCCAAATCATAGAAGACACACAGAGTGATCTCACATGTGCAGTCCTTGGGGTTTCAAGGTAAATGTGAAGAAAAGCAACCTTGAACCGCGGCAGCAGGCAGTTTTTGTGGGTCTTTGTCTGAACTCCCTCACAATGATGGCATCCCTCACCCCTCAGAGGGGGGTGGCGAACACATCAACGTTCTGGAATTGAAGGCGGTGCACCTTGCATTGAAGGCTCTCCTCCTCCCTCCTGTCCAGGACTGGTCCTCCCCCAGGAGAGTGGAGGCTCCACCCAGAGGTGATAGCCCTCCTAGGGACCCGATACAGCAGACTGACCTCTTTGCATCGGCGGAGACAACCCACTGCAGGATGTGGTTCTCCCTGGAAGGTCAGGGAGTTCCCCTGGGTTTGGATGCACTGTCTCAAGAATGGCCGGAAGGGTTGTTTTCCGCTTTTCCGCCGTTCCCTCTGATCCCTCTGTTACTCAACCAGGTTGTCCTGGGCCACTACAGGGTGCTGTTGATAGCCTCCAAGTGGCCCAGGAGGCATTTGTTCCCAGTACTCCTTAGCCTGGTTCACGGTCAGCTGTAGGCCCTGCCGGTCAGGATGGACCTTTTCTCCCAGGTGGGGGGTCAGATATGGCATCCCAGAGGAGGTTCTGCAGCTTTGGGTTTGGCCCCTTCTCAGTCACTCCCTCAGGGGTTAGATAAGGCTGTCCTGAGAACCCTAGGCAATGCCCGGGCTCCCTCCACTCGTGCTAACTATGACCAGAAGTGGAAGGTATTCTCTGCATGGTGTTGCAACAACCAGGTGGATCCACTCACTTGTCCAATTGAGCTGGTTCTTCGCTTTGTGCAGTCCCTTTTGGACTCAGAGAGGGGTCCCAGGATGATGAAGGTGTACACCGCTGCTATTTCCTTCTTCCATGAGGCTGACTGGGGCACTACAGTAGGGAGACACCCTTTGGTCTCTCGGTTCTTTAGAGGGGCGTACCAGGTGTGACCAAGTAGGGCCTCCAGGGCTCCATCGTGGGATCTCCCTGTGGTGCTACGGTCCCTAATGCAGGCCCCTTATGAGCCCATGGAACAGACTAGTCTTAAGTTTTTGTCCCATAAGATGGCTTTTCTCTTACCTGTGTGTTAGGCCAAGAAAGTGAGTGAACTGTATGCTCTGTCTGTGAGTGAGTCTTGTTTGAGATGGAAGGCTGGTGACTCGGGTGTGTCTTTATGGGCTAACCCCTCATTTTTGCCTAAAGTGGTGAACCCTCAAACAGTGAATCAAGTGATTGAGATCAGTGCATTTCAACCCAGTCAGGCTCTGCTACAGGAGGGCGCTGGCCTGCTTTCTTTGTGCCCGGTGAGGGCACTGAGGGCTTATGTTTGCAGCGCTCACACTCTCAGCTGTTTGTCTGTTTTGGTGGCAAGAAAGTGGGCCACCCTGTATCTAAACAGTGCTTGTCCCTCTGGATTGTCAAAACTGTTGTTGAGGCCTATTCTGGTCAAGATATCCCCGTCCCGGGCCATGTGGTAGCTCATTCCACCAGAAGTGTTGCCACTTCCTGGGCTGCTTTGAAGGGGGTTCCTCTTTCAGAAATCTGTGCAGCTGCAACATGGAGTACTTCCTGTACCTTTTCCAGGTTCTGCAGAGTCAACGTGGCATCCCTTGCTCCACTGGGTTTGGCCGTGTTACTCTCAGCAGGTGGGCGAGGTTGTGAGGTGGTGGAGTCCTCTGTTCTTCGCGACACCGCTGGTACTGTTCATCCAAAGTAAAGACCGTGGCGACGGTCTGAGTGAGGTCGAAATAGATCGTAAGTTATGCCTATAACTATGGATCTATGAGACCTAACGATGACCATCACCATCTCTTGTCACTCAGAACGGGCTGAGGCATTCCAGCAAGAGGAGGAGGTGTGCTCACTGGGGTGGTTTTATGGGCGGTGAGCCAAGCCTCCTAAGGTCAGTCACATGACATTGTTGATATATAGGTCTTGAGGATAGGGAGATGAGGGCATCATTCAAGGTAAAGACCGTGGTATAATTATTTGCTGTTTTCTTCCGTCTCCGGGAGTGACGTTGGAGGCTACCGACAGGCTCGTTCTCAAGATGCACGTGTGAGCTGTCGCAGTCACACACGTGCATCTTGAGAACGAGCCTGTCGGTAGCGACAGAGCTCACCTTGAACACGCGACCCCAAACCAAACTTAAACAACCATAGCAATGGAGCAAGATGAGAGGTACGCATTTTCTAGCTGGAAATACAGCCATTATTTTGAGTTTGTTTCAATTAAGGATAACAAGAATATTAATGTTCATTGTACACTCTGTGCTGGCAACAAAATGCTATCCTGCTTCAAAAACACAACGTCCAATTTGAAGAAACATTTGGAATCGCAGCACAGCACAGTCAAGCTCACAGAGAAAGTACCTCAGAGAGCTGCGAGCAAAGCCTCGGCCTCGACTTCTGCAGGAGGTCACCCACTCACCAAACAACAAAAGCTGGACTTTAGTGCTGCAAAACCACAGCCAGTGAGTGGGGGAGAGTTGAAGAAGTTGGTCGGGTGGTATGTTGTAGAGGAAATGCTGCCCCTTAACACTGTTGACTCGCCCTCTTTCTGTGCCATAATAAACAAGGTCCCAACTACAAATGCCTCACAGACACATGCCACACATATTTTTCTTCCTACTTGGACAAGGAATATGCGGAGATGGAGAAAAATCTAGGGCGGACATTTGGATTGCTAACAACAGAAGCTGTATGGGAGTTACCGTCCACTGGATCAATAGATCCACATTAGAGCGCAACAAGGCCACATTAGCATGTAGGAGAATTTGCAGTAGGCACACATATGATGTTATTGGTGCAGAAATCGAAAACATTCATTCTTCATATGGACTAATAAACAAAGTAGTAGCAACAGTGACTGATAATGGATCAAACTTTGTCAAGGCTTTTAAAGTCTATCAGCCTATCACAGAGTCCGATGATGAGACGGAGGAGGAAGAGTCCACTCCCACGGATGTTGTCACTTTTGTAGATCTGTCTGAAATCCTCTCAGCTGAGAATAAAAGTCTCTCCCCCACACTACAGGTGTGCTTCACATACCGTTAAAGGGCCAGTGTGTAAAATGGGTTGAAAACAGTGACATCAGTGGTCAAATTCTAGATTGCAGGGCTCACTCGCTCACCCCTCCCGTCGGGTAAATGACGGTGGCCTCGTAGGGACAAAAAGCCTTGCTTACGAGTTTTTCAGGAGTAGGTCTATCTAGTGACGAGGTGAATATTTATTTAGAAATCTAAACCATGTTACGATATTGTAATGAATCCCTCACGAGCAGGAGACCAGAGGAGCGTTCAGGAAGAAGGCCAGTTTATTTGAGCACTCCAGAAACTCCAGTAACACTCCAGGGGGTAAAAGACTCCGTCCCAAACTCTGCCTCTTCTAGCGTAACACACACACTCCATAGACACATTCTCGTTTACCATACCGAGTGGGGACCCCCTCCCCTCTCTGCTCCACCAACCTCCAGCCCGCACACTGACTGAAAGCATAGCCGGTAAACAGAGCTCAGCTGTTTATTTAGCCTAGCAATATCTCCGGACTATAGCAGCTGCAATGGACGACTTTGAACGCGATTTTGAAGAGTTTCTTGTAGCGGTCACAGACCCAGAGCCATACCTGTTTGAGCCGGAGCATACAGATGAGGAACTCCATGTGTTTGATGCTGAGCGGGCGAGAAGAGAGGCTGAATGCACAGAATGGGATTCGGTGCTACCATCGTTGGGGAGATATATCATCAGGAGGAAAAGCGCCGCAGAGAGTGCATCACAAGGAGTGAAGTTGCGTCTTCTTTTCCTCACAGATGACGGTTCAGGTTCATTCTCTCCTGTTGCATGGTAAGTGTGGTCCATTTGCAAACTTTATAACTAAAAAAACTTTTCACTGCTCTCTATCGACGAACTACTAACACACTCTGCTGTTTCCTCCTCCTCCTTCCTTCCTCCCGCTGTCTTCGTTGGTTTATTTATACACGCGAAACGCGTTCTCTGGCTGGCTGGATTGTCCGCTCGGTCTGCCGTACATACATGGCGGCGCAAGATGGCGGTCTCTCTAAAGCAAGGCCCTTGCTATATATATATATATATATATATATATATATAGATGAAAGCATAATTATAAAGCTACGAAAACAAAACAAATTTTATTTTATAGCGATTATAGACTTATATAAACATATTAATGGGTAGAATATTCAGATTCAGATTCATATTGACAATAAACCATGCCAAATATTACACACTGGCCCTTTAACATCATTTCCACAAGTGATGTGGAAAAATACCTTACTTCCAATGCAGAGAGCAAGGTTGTGTATAGGAGCAGTGCAGCGAAATGTACAGCTCTTTGGACCAAAGCAAGTTGATCTACCCTTGCTTCAGAAACAGTAGAGGAAGTCAACAAAAGAAAGCTCCCAGTACCGACATCCACATGGTGGAATTCCTTTTATGGTGCTGTAAATAGAATCACAGAAATCCCCATAAATGACCTGAATACTCTGTGCACCAAACTGGGAGTCAAGAGCTTCAAAGACAAAGAGTACCAGTTCCTGCATGAGTACTGCACCGCCATGAAGCCTCTGACTGTAGCAATGGACATCCTACAAGTCCGATCGTCCTTATGAGACTTTACGACCCACACTTGAAGTTCTCATGCAGAAGACCTTGGCTGTGAAAGACGCCCTCTCCAAAATGACTACAGGTCTTCCAGATGCCATAGTGCAGGTATGTTCCATCTTTAAGCCAATTACATTTTTTTGTATTGCACTAATCATGAACATGGAACAGAGTCACTCCATACTGCAGTATGTAGGTTGTCAGTAGCACAAAATAAAGACCACAGCTAGCCCACTGCGCGGTGGTAGAAATAATAGTTGTCAAAAATTACTGCAAAAGAAGATTAAAACAAATAAAGAGTCAGTAAATAACCGAAAAAATTAAATCCATAATATTAATCCCACATGAGGCATGGTTTGCAAATAACTGTATGACAAAATAAATAGTAGGCCTTATAGGCTACAACTAGATAATAAGAAACATATCAAATTATATTTTTCAGGCTATCCAGACTCGTTTTGCTGGTGTGCTGGACAACAAAGATGCCCTTCTCGCAGCTGTCAGTGTCCAAAATTCAAACTCCAGTGGTTGAGAGATGAAGGTAGGAGGGAGCAAGTAAAGGAGCTTCTGACATCAGAGTGTCGCACAACTGCCTCTGCACCAGCAGCACCACAGAGCCCTGCCAGTGTGCCCACCATGTCTGCCAGCCAAGGTGACATGGACTTTTTCGCTTTTGAGACAGAGCCAGAAGAGACCTACTTGGCAGAAAAGGAAGTCATGGACTACTTGAGGTCAGGGCATGAGCTTCATATTTTGGATCAGTTTTCAAACATAAATAACACTTTCTTGAAGTATAACACTCCAACCCCGTCTAGCACTCCTGTGGAGTGGCTTTTTAGTCTGGTCTGCTCACGCCTAGATGGAACAGACTTAATGACAAGAGGGTTGAGAAGCTTCTGTTAATGAGATACAAGCACTGGTTTACTTGCCCCTCTCCACTGTTTCACTAGGACACTATCTGAATATGTTGAGGGCAGGTAGATTAGGCCTAAACAAAGTTTACAGATTAAAGAGCAAAAGGAAAGTCGAGTGAGATTTTGTTCATTGTTACAGTTACTGTTAAATAGGCTTTGTAGGTAAAAAAAAAAAAAAGAAAAAAAAAGACAGGCTTTATTTTATTTATTTATTTTTTTTTAAAAAAGAAGTGTTTATGATAAGTGAGGTCAAGAAAGACTGGCTTTATTTTATTTATTTATTTTAGAAAAATAAGTGTTTATGTTAAGTGAGGTCAAGAAAGACTGGCTTTATTTTATTGCATGTTTTATAAAAACATTAACAACCTTAAACATGTGTTACAAATGCTTTTCAAATAAAGTGAGTATAAGTAAAACTGGTTGTCATTTTTATGTTGAGGCGGCAGTGCCAGCAGCCAAAAGTAACTAATTACGTAGCTAGTAATCTAACTTAGTTACTTATAAAATCAAGTAATCATTACAGTAACTAGATTACTTTTTAAATGAGTAATCAGTAGCCTAATCATAAATCAGATTACTTTTTCACAGTAACTGTGGCAACACTGCTTGTAACAGAGTATGTCTACCCTGTGGTGTTGGTGCTTTTGCTTAAAAGAATTCTTTGAATGTAAAATTTCCCCACTGGTCCCCCAGGCCAGTACTTCAGAGTTTCACTGGAGAGAAAAAAAATGTCTATAAAACTCCATTTAATTTAATTTAATTTCATTTAACTCCATTATACCTCACCATAGTGCGTGATGGTATACAGCAGTCCTCACAGAAGCTGATGTATGATGTCACAGCCTCTGTGTACTCATCCAGACTATTGGTGGCGGACCTGAAAACACCCCAGTCAGTAGTGTCCAAACACGCCTGAAGATCCTCTACAGCATCACTGCTCCACTTCTTAGATGACCTCACAACAGGTTTACAGAGCTTTAACTTCTGCCTGTATGATTGAATCAGGTGGACGGTGGCGTGGTAAGAGTGGCCCAGTGCATAGGCGTGATAGGCGTTGTTGACAGTTGTGTAACAGTGATCCAGGATATTCTTCTCTCTGGTCAGACATTTTATAAACTGTTTGTATTTGGGGAGTTCATGGGTGAGGTTACCTTTGTTAAAGTCGCCAAGGACAATAACTAAGGAGTCTGGGTAAGTCTGCTCCACACAGTATCTGGTTGGCGAGCGTGCGTTGTAGCCTACCTACTGTACGTTGGCCGGCGGTGGGATGTAAACACCCACCAGAATGAATGAAGAAAACTCACGGGGGGAGTAAAAAGGTTTGCAGTTGATGAAAAAAGATTCCAGATCAGGAGAGCAGTGCTGCTGGATCACTATCACGTCATTACACCAGCCACTGTAAGTAGGAAAACAGATACCTTCCCCTTTGGTTTTGCCGGAGAGTTCCGTGTTACGATCCACTCTGAAGAGTTGGAAGCCTGCCAGCTGCAGTGCAGACTCCGGTATCGATCCACACAGCTACGTCTCCGTGAAGCACAAAACTGCAGATGTAGAAAAGTCTCCGTTTTTCACCATCAGTCGCGGAAGTTCATCCAGTTTGTTGGTCAGTGAACGCACGTTGGAGAGAAATATACCTGGCAGCGGTGTGCGGCGTCCACATTGGTGGAGACACACAAGCACAATGGCACGTTTCCCCCTCCTCCGGCATTTCACTGCACAGGCAAAGGTGAGGGCACCTTTGGCCAAAAAGCCCAATAAATCCACTGAAGACTCAAGAAAAGTGGGGAAAAAATCCGCTGGAGTTGTTCCCCTGACAGCCTGATATATATTAGCCTACTGAGGTAATGTTAGCTTCTCGGGCATGCTTAGCATAGAACATCTCACTGAGCTCTGACCTGTCGCGCGCGGCATGGTTAAAAAAACAAACACACAAAAAAACCTTATAGTGTCACTGGCCTGAGTGGGCCTGTGACTGGTCAGTCAACTTGACCAACATACTTTTTGATTGGCCCCGGGCCATCGGGCCATTGCTTATGTCGAACACTGCTACCTTGAATTTGCAAAGAAAGTTTAGTTTTTTCCCATGCCTCCACACTAAACAGAGCAACCAAAAATGTTGAACATTCTTCATGATTTAAAGTAAACGAGGAACATGTTTAACATCAGCAAAACTAAACTAAGCCCAAAAAGTAAGGAAATTTGTGTTTGGTAGATTATTTCTTTGTGGTAACAATGCTTCTTGGCAGTTAAAAAGCCTATTTATTACCCTTTTAAATGGTACCACATTTGTAAGGAACATGAATTTGTGGGTTGAGCAGCAGAGCTGAGTATATGAGTTGTGCCCATGAAAAAATTGCCAAATCTTTTCTGCCATTGCCAAACATCTTTTTTTTCTGTTGCTATTGACTCTTGTTTTGAGCTTCTGGTACTCCCAGGTGCTGACAATCAGGTGTCAATCAGGCACCTGATTATCAGCACCTGTGAACATTGGCCCTGCTACAGTGGTCAGTTGGTGTCTGCTCCAAGAATTGGCATGCCACATTTGACTGGTCTGGATAGGGCCCCTGCAATATGGCAACTTCAAGCTGGTGTTCCACAAAACCAAGTTGCGGCATTATTTGGAGTGAGCCCTAGTAAACTAAAAGGCCAAGTTCCATATAACAGGGGATGTCAGAGACAGGCCATGGTGTGGGCGTTCCATGAAGACAGCACCCCACGAAGACAGCACCCCACGAAGACCGTTTCCTCATCCTGTCAGCACTTAGGAACTGTCGGCAATCTTCTACAGATTTGCAAGCAAGGTTTGCAGGATGATGTGGCTGATGGCTCTCTGCCCAGACAATCCGGAACCGACTGCACGCAGCCAATCTCCGATCTCATAGGAGGCCTGCCACAACTACCCTACACGTCAGGCCTGTTTGCTCTGGTGTTGGCAACCAGGGGCGCTGCCAGGGATTTTGGGCCCCATGAAAACAATTTTTACTGGGCTCCTTACACAGCTGGCTGGGAGGCCGTCGAAAATTTTTGATGCTATTTTACATAAAACTGTGTATTTTGATGGTATTTTTGACTATCATTCTCATATTTGTGAAAAAAGAACAATCTCTTCCTCCACTTCCACATTCCTCCCTGACAAACTTGAAGAGGATCCTGGACCTGGCTCTGTAGAGTGTACGTGACATACATAAATTATATAGTATTTCCTATAATGTAGCTTAACTATTGTAATAGCATCATAGTCACCGTTTCAGGTGGCCTCCCACCATTTTGTTTTACTTAAAGGTGCTTTCAGTGATTTGACCAAAAATAACAAAAGAAAATGCGATTTTCACTAACAATCCCCCACTGCTCACTGTCTCCCTCTTGTAGGTCTAATTTATCTCCAAAACTGGGGACTCACAGGTGATGGCATTGGATTTGAGGTGAAAAAATACATATATGAGGCTATATGGTCGTTAATCTATTTTTCTTCTTATTTCCAGAATATGTAAACATTTCTCTGATTGGATTGAGAGCAGCCTGCTGCACACACCACAAATTTTCTCCTCTGTTCCTACTGCAGTTCTTCTATTTCAGTGATAGACAGAACAATTTTTATTTCATTTATTTTAATTAATCTTTTCCAAAGTAAGAGATTCATCTTTTATATCTTTTGTGTATATTGTTTTTTGTTCTTAACTGACATTTGAGTCTGTAATAAAGTTTATCATTATTATAAATTCAACACACAGCTGCTCACCTCCTTCCTCATGTGAGTGTACTGGTTCAGGGGCAGGTGGAGTTGGGGGCTGACAGACAGCTGCTGCTGCTGCTGCTGTTGCTGCTGCTGCTGCTGCTGCACTTGACATATCTGTTCGGAATGAGGCATCATTTTGACAGAGGAGAGGTCAACTGATTGAATATGAGCAGCTTGCTAAACATTTGACTGTATTGATTATTTAAGTAAAACAACAATGAAATGTAAAAATCCAGAGTTTTCTTCAGAAATATGAGCTAACGTGGGTAGAAAAGTGAGTTAGCTTATAGACCACGGACAACGTTAATATTCCATAACTTTCCACCACATGAACCACTAACAAACTGGGTGACATACTGTCGACCCTTTGCTTCTTTCTCCTCTCTTAGCTTCCTTTCTTTCCGTTTTTGGCTACCTGATTTTTTAGCCATATTGCCATCTCCGCCTCCTTACCCGCTGTCTGTGACAAATTACCGGCACACTGCAGCTGATCCAGTCGGACTGAACCATGGTTTTAATGTTTGGGTGATCTGTATATGTGTGTATATATATACAGTACAGGCCAAAAGTTTGGACACACCTTCTCATTCAATGCGTTTTCTTTATTTTCATGACTGTTTACATTGTAGATTCTCACTGAAGGCATCAAAACTATGAATGAACACATGTGGAGTTATGTACTTAACAAAAAAAGGTGAAATAACTGAAAACATGTTTTATATTCTAGTTTCTTCAAAATAGCCACCCTTTGCTCTGATTACTGCTTTGCACACTCTTGGCATTCTCTCCATGAGCTTCAAGAGGTAGTCACCTGAAATGGTTTCCACTTCACAGGTGTGCCTTATCAGGGTTAATTAGTGGAATTTCTTGCTTTATCAATGGGGTTGGGACCATCAGTTGTGTTGTGCAGAAGTCAGGTTAATACACAGCCGACAGCCCTATTGGACAACTGTTAAAATTCATATTATGGCAAGAACCAATCAGCTAACTAAAGAAAAATGAGTGGCCATCATTACTTTAAGAAATGAAGGTCAGTCAGTCCGGAAAATTGCAAAAACTTTAAATGTGTCCCCAAGTGGAGTCGCAAAAACTATCAAGCGCTACAACGAAACTGGCACACATGAGGACCGACCCAGGAAAGGAAGACCAAGAGTCACCTCTGCTTCTGAGAATAAGTTCATCCGAGTCACCAGCCTCAGAAATGGCAAGTTAACAGCAGCTCAGATCAGAGACCAGATGAATGCCACACAGAGTTCTAGCAGCAGACCCATCTCCAGAACAACTGTTAAGAGGAGACTGCGCGAATCAGGCCTTCATGGTCAAATAGCTGCTAGGAAACCACTGCTAAGGAGAGGCAACAAGCAGAAGAGATTTGTTTGGGCCAAGAAACACAAGGAATGGACATTAGACCAGTGGAAATCTGTGCTTTAGTCTGATGAGTCCAAATTTGAGATCTTTGGTTCCAACCGCCGTGTCTTTGTGAGACGCAGAAAAGGTGAACGGATGGATTCCACATGCCTGGTTCCCACTGTGAAGCATGGAGGAGGAGGTGTGATGGTGTGGGGGTGTTTTGCTGGTGACACTGTTGGGGATTTATTCAAAATTGAAGGTACACTGAACCAGCATGGCTACCACAGCATCCTGCAGCGACATGCCATCCCATCCGGTTTGCGTTTAGTTGGACGATCATTTATTTTTCAACAGGACAATGACCCCAAACACACCTCCAGGCTGTGTAAGGGCTATTTGATCAAGAAGGAGAGTGATGGAGTGTTGCGGCAGATGACCTGGCCTCCACAGTCACCGGACCTGAACCCAATCGAGATGGTTTGGGGTGAGCTGGACCGCAGAGTGAAGGCAAAGGGGCCAACAAGTGCTAAACACCTCTGGGAACTCCTTCAAGACTGTTGGAAAACCATTTCAGGTGACTACCTCTTGAAGCTCATGGAGAGAATGCCAAGAGTGTGCAAAGCAGTAATCAGAGCAAAGGGTGGCTATTTTTAAGAAACTAGAATATAAAACATGTTTTCAGTGTTCATTCATAATTTTGATGCCTTCAGTGAGAATCTATATATATATATATATATATACAGTACAGGCCAAAAGTTTGGACACACCTTCTCATTCAATGCGTTTTCTTTATTTTCATGACTATTTACATTGTAGATTCTCACTGAAGGCATCAAAACTATGAATGAACACATGTGGAGTTATGTACTTAACAAAAAAAGGTGAAATAACTGAAAACATGTTTTATATTCTAGTTTCTTCAAAATAGCCACCCTTTGCTCTGATTACTGCTTTGCACACTCTTGGCATTCTCTCCATGAGTTTCAAGAGGTAGTCACCTGAAATGGTTTTCCAACAGTCTTGAAGGAGTTCCCAGAGGTGTTTAGCACTTGTTGGCCCTTTTGCCTTCACTCTGCGGTCCAGCTCACCCCAAACCATCTCCATTGGGTTCAGGTCCAGTGACTGTGGAGGCCAGGTCATCTGCCGCAGCACTCCATCACTCTCCTTCTTGGTCAAATAGCCCTTACCCAGCCTGGAGGTGTGTTTGGGGTCATTGTCCTGTTGAAAAATAAATGATCGTCCAACTAAACGCAAACCAGATGGGATGGCATGTTGCTGCAGGATGCTGTGGTAGCCATGCTGGTTCAGTGTGCCTTCAATTTTGAAGAAATCCCCAACAGTGTCACCAGCAAAACACCCCCACACCATCACACCTCCTCCTCCATGCTTCACAGTGGGAACCAGGCATGTGGAATCCATCCGTTCACCTTTTCTGCGTCTCACAAAGACACAGCGGTTGGAACCAAAGATCTCAAATTTGGACTCATCAGACCAAAGCACAGATTTCCACTGGTCTAATGTCCATTCCTTGTGTTTCTTGGCCCAAACAAATCTCTTCTGCTTGTTGTCTCTCCTTAGCAGTGGTTTCCTAGCAGTTATTTGACAATGAAGGCCTGATTCGCGCAGTCTCCTCTTAACAGTTGTTCTAGAGATGGGTCTGCTGCTAGAACTCTGTGTGGCATTCATCTGGTCTCTGATCTGAGCTGCTGTCAACTTGCGATTTCTGAGGCTGGTGACTCGGATGAACTTATCCTCAGAAGCAGAGGTGACTCTTGGTCTTCCTTTCCTGGGTCGGTCCTCATGTGTGCCAGTTTCGTTGTAGCGCTTGATGGTTTTTGACTCCACTTGGGGACACATTTAAAGTTTTTGCAATTTTCCGGACTGACTGACCTTCATTTCTTAAAGCAATGATGGCCACTCGTTTTTCTTTAGTTAGCTGATTGGTTCTTGCCATAATATGAATTTTAACAGTTGTCCAATAGGGCTGTCGGCTGTGTATTAACCTGACTTCTGCACAACACAACTGATGGTCCCAACCCCATTGATAAAGCAAGAAATTCCACTAATTAACCCTGATAAGGCACACCTGTGAAGTGGAAACCATTTCAGGTGACTACCTCTTGAAACTCATGGAGAGAATGCCAAGAGTGGGCAAAGCAGTAATCAGAGCAAAGGGTGGCTATTTTGAAGAAACTAGAATATAAAACATGTTTTCAGTTATTTCACCTTTTTTTGTTAAGTACATAACTCCACATGTGTTCATTCATAGTTTTGATGCCTTCAGTGAGAATCTACAATGTAAATAGTCATGAAAATAAAGAAAACGCATTGAATGAGAAGGTGTGTCCAAACTTTTGGCCTGTACTGTATATATATACATATATATATACACACATATATATTGCCAGTTGCTAATTTGGCTGCATTTAGCCGTAGTTTGAAATAATTTTGAAAACCACAAGTACCATGAGGGTTTCTTCTGTTGTTATTTTTATACTTTGCTTCACATTTTGTGGATTATTGCACCAATATTTTCACTTATTTAATTTACTCTTTCTGTGATCCATTATTAATTTTTAATCCGCTGTTAATAGAGCTTGATGACACCTGATAGTATCATCAAGCTGTAGACTATAAGTTCTGCTCTGTCAGACCAGTTGTAAGGCTACAGTGTTAACTTCTGTACCTAGGTCACCCTCATGCTGCTCGACCAGAACAACAGGGAGCACATCATTGATGCCTTCAGGCCCGACATCTCCTCCTCATCCTTCCAGAGGCCTGTCAGTGATATGAACATCGCCAGTGGTTGCCCACTCTTCTGTCCACTCTCCAAGCTGGACTCTAAGAACTCCTACATACGAGATGACACCATTTTCATCAAGGCCATTGTAGACCTCACTGGGCTCTAGGTAAAGGATGAGGGCATAAATCCAAACTTGCCTTTTGTTGCTACTAATCTGTTTGAATCAACAGGCTTTTGTATCACCAGTAACCTGCATTTGTCTTTGGGATCTCTCTAGTTCCTTTGGTTTTGATACGGATTGTTGGTACCAGCATGCAAGACCAGAACAGGAAGGTAACCAATTTTTTGGCCACTGGCCACAGTGGCCGGTGGTCTTTATAAATCTTCATAAACCACTGTAACTAGTTTACCTATCAAACCTAGTTTTTATTGGACAAAAAACTGAGTATCTACCAAAGTGACTGGGATAGTGATCATAGTATATATGTTAGTATTTGGCTGGTCACAGGTGTTAATTTCCCACCCTGCAAATGGTATTTGAACTGATAGATGCATTCTAAGACTTGTCTAGAAAATAATGCTTGTGAAGGAGACAACTGAGGGCCTGTGTCCACACAGCGTTTTTTTTTTCTTTTTTTTTCTCAGTGCCAAGGTCTTTTTTAAATTGTTCCCAATGAGGAGAGGGTGTAAGTGGCTGCAAGGTGGCGCCTAGAGAAAAAGTGTTGTGCTCAGCATCTTTTTCAGAGCGCTTTGCTTTTTTTGTGCGGCTGCTCCAGTTGCTTCTAGATAAAAATCTCTTAACTTTACAGAAATGCATGGGTGATGTCACTGCTGCACTTGTAGCTAGGCTACTGTCACAGCAAAGACAGAAAAGCCCATTTGTGGGAGCAGATCGAGAAGTTGACACTGAATGTTGCTGGTGAGTGTTGTGCATTTATCACGTACCTTTGTAAGCTTGTTTTTAACTGTGTAATCAACCCCCTGTTATTGTAATGTTGCATTAGCTACCTAGCTAACGTTAATGTCAAGATATTGTTGCCATAGAAACAAATCCACCCAAGTGTGTCACTAATAAAAAAGTGCTCACTGGGATGAAACACTCTCCAGTGACCTGCCACCAATTTTCTGCAGAAGAAAAAAATGCTGTGTGGACACAGGCCCTGAGCTGACATTGTCCCAAATCTCCCATCATGATCCTATTGTGACTTGTACCATGGATGAGGCTCCTCATGTTCAGTTTGTCACCTGAGTTACACAGGAATTATATGTCCATTCACATTCAAAGTGTTTTCTGCATCAAGTAAATGAGGTCTTCTAGTGACAAAAACAGTTCTTATGCTAGCTGCTGTCTTAAGCTCCAAAATCATTGATAACTAGTAGCTAGCATAACTACCATAACTTTGATTATTAATTAGAGCTGCATTAATCAACAAGCTAGAAATGCTAATGTTTGACATATGGCCTTGAGAAGTTGATTTGGCTAACATGTTAGTAAACTTACTCCATTACACATTCAGCAGACAGAGTAACATTAAGCCTTAATAGGAGTCATGTCTATGGCAACCTGATGAATGTAAGTCCAACATTCTCTCCTTTAAGCTCTGTTTTTGGTCTAAACCAACTCTTGAGGAAAAAAGAATCTGTCTCTTTAGCTGCCATATGTTTCACTATGTTCACCAGCTAGTCTCTAATTGGACCAGTCTGAAGTGTACAGTGGGGAAAAGCTGCAGGATACTGCTGATAACAAGCCTGATGAGAGTGCTGAACCAAACTAGTCAAATCTAAATAGTGAAAAGACACTAAAGAGTGCATAGAGCTGAGGGGATATTGGGATATATTTCTGTGTGGATATGTCACTGTGAGTGACCCCTTTCATACTACATAGTCATTTGGCTTACTGATTATACAAAAATATTGATAGTGCAGCTGTTGAACTATGGAGTACTTGTGATGCAAACAGTATTTTTGTTATCTGATTTTCACCTGGGTTTTTGTATTGTATTTTTGTATTGTTAAAGTCTGAAATTTCAATCGCCAATAAATTTCCAGATTTTGTTTTAAAATGAAAAACTGAAAAAAATGGGCCTTGGATCAGTGACACTGCTGCTATGTAGATGAAAAGCCTACAAACACGGATAGATCAAGCAGGTCTAGGTGCTTGTGTTCACTGTTGGCGTTTAATGCTTGACAATTGGTTGACCTAATATTTGTTTGAATTTTTCATTTACAATCTGGGGCCTATTGCACAAAACTAGGATAAGGGGTTAAGCCGGGATATCTTGGTTATTCTGGCTCAATTTATCTGTGATCTGGTTGCACAAAAGCGGGATAGTGGACAGTGGGATATGTTATGACATAAGTTACCATGGAGATTTATTCTGTGGAGCTAGCCTGCTCCAGACCAGGCTAAGTTCCAGGATCTATGTAATCCCATCCCTTATCTCAGTCAGCAGTCACCACAAACAGAAACCAATAGTTATTCCACTACCTACTGCACATTGTTATCACATTCAACCAGACCCACTGTGATTATTTAAACATTTGTGATCATTAATTGCAATCATTTTAGATAAATGATGATTTTAGATGATTTTGCAATCATAAGATAATTTACAGTTTCCCATAGACTATATATAAAATACACATCCCATATAAATATAAATACACATCAAAGAGTAACATGATGTTCCTTTATTGAATAAGGATAAATCAAAGCAAGTAAACCATCAGCTCCTTTCAAAACTGAAGTCACACAGTGACTCTACAAGAGAGAAAGCACGGAATCAAAGCATATTATACACCACAAGAATAAATACACATTCAAAGGTCTGTATATGATACACCCCGCGTGTCTGCACACTGAAATAAATGCAGGACACATCCATACACAACAAATGAACAGACAAATGAATGGATGCAGTAGCCTCCCTGCAAGTTTATATACACACAATATACAGCACAAAAAACGAAAAAAAGAGGCCAAATCAATTTAAATTGAATAAAAAAAAACACACAAATTCCTCTGCCAATGCAGGCCATATTTAACTGAAATTCACAGCATGCGTCTCTGCCACTGCAGGACATATTTAACTTAAATTTAAAGTATGCATGTTAACTAAAATAATTTAACACATATTGGTCCCTGACCAGCCAACCACTGTCGTCATCAGGGAAGATGGCAGGATTGTCCCAGTCCATGTGTGATGGGGTCCCTCTCATTCCTCAGGCAGGCCACATTGTGGAGGACAGCACAGGCCACAGTGATGTCACATGCCCTCAAAGGGCTGACCCTTAAGTGGTGAAGACAGTGAAAGTGTGCCTTCAGGAGGCCAAAGGTCATTTCGATCCTGGCCCTTGTCCTGGCATGGGCATGATTATAGGCCTGCTGTGCTTCCTGAGGGTCTGTGTATGGTGTGAGGAGAAAAGGCTGGCAGGCATACCCCCTGTCCTCCAGCAACACACCAGAGAATTCACCTGTCAATACAAAATCTCATCATCACAACCTCATAAATAGAGTGACATTCTTGACACAGCCATGATGTGTGTTGGTGCTGGTGGCTCCAACAGTGTGACAGTGCTGTCAGATAGTCCAAATGGATTCGATATGAATGTATGTCCCATGTAGAGATGGAAGAATGTACCTTGTATGAAGCGGGTGGCATCTTGGGAGGGACATATGTTTGTGTCTGTCCCCCCAGGGATCCCCTCCAGCACAGGCCTGCCTTTGTTTTGTGCCAAGGCTATGTCCTCTGCTGGGGTGAGGTCAGCTGATGGTGACCCACCACCCGTGCCTTGCTTGTGGGTTTGTTTTTTTTGACTGCTAAAACAGTACAGACAGTGTGTGAGCAGGCACCTTCTGGGTACAATGTATGCTTGTGCATAGTTAAGTATTAGTCAGGGCACTTACCATTTTGCAGGATGTTCTTGTATTTAATCTTGACTTGCTGCCATGTCCGTTTTGGCCCAGTCATGTTTAATCTATACACACACACAAATATATATATATATATATATATATATATATATATATATGTATATATATATATATTCTTCTGATCAATCAGCATACACACGCACGCACGCACGCACGCACACACACACACACACACACATGCACTCACATACTCTTACACACACTTGCATACATATAATGAAACAGTAGAGGAGCATGGAGAATGAGGAGCAAACATAAGATAAGATAAGATAAGATAAGATAAGATAAGATAAGAGGAGCTTTATTTATCCCAAAGGGAAATTCAATTAAGTCAGTGAGCGCATCTATTTATCAAAGAGATATACAGTCTGATGGAGTTACATTTACACAATTTCACTCACATCTGCAGTCAATTTCACTTACAATTTCAACTGATTCATAATCAGAGTACAACTATGTATTCGGAGATGTTAATTAACTATTTGGATTGTAATTGTGATGGTTTCAGCGGAGCAGTGAGTGTGTACTTGTGCTCTACTTACGCATTCAGGCGGTCTGCAATACTTTGCCACGCTTTCTCTCGTTGTTTTATAACTGCGGCGGTGTTGCCTTCCTTTTTGATTTGATCCTTTACCTCTTTGTAAGCCTCCATGAGGATTTCTGCCTCAGACGGGGAGAAGTACGCCACTCTTGTTGCCATGGTGAATCGGTGAATCTGTGGTCGATGGCGGGGTCTATTTGAGGAAGCCACGTGCGTGCACTGATCCAGGATTGGTTTCACCTGGCTTGATGAATCCGTGTCTTGCTCATCCTGGCTTGGTCTTTGTGCAACCAATTAAGCCTGGACGCTCTTTTTTTGGATTCATTGAACTCAGCTCAGTCATTTATCCTGGATGTCTGAATCCTACTTTTGTGCAACGGGCCCCTGGAGTTCCAACAACAGATTGATGCTTGTGTAGCCTTCAGAGTATCGCTGTCCTTTGCACATAGTTTGTAGTGCATTTGGACTCTTTTACTGTTTCTTAACATCTATGCCTCCAACTCTCAAGTCCTGCGTACAATAGTTATTATTTGTGGTGGTGAACATTGGCTGAATTCCATGAATTCTGTGTGTGTGTGTGTGTGTGTGTGTGTGTGTGTGTGTGTGTGTGTGTGTGTGTGTGTGCGCGCACTGTGCCATTCCTTTGCTGTTAGCTGCAGTATTAGTTTGCATGTTGGATCTGTGGAAGATGCACCTTAGCTTGCAACACTTTCTTGGCTGGTTTCTTGGCTGGTTTGTCCAGGACAGCAATGGTAGTCAAGCTGATTTTCCCAAATGGAAATATGGCATATTTTATTGAAAATAAAACCTATATTTGCATACACAGTCTGATAGATCCAATAAAAATCTTTGGCTTTTTTTCCAGTACTTGTTGTCTACATATTTACTTAGGTTGTAATCAGTTTCTTTGTAGCAATTTATTATATTTAATAACTTGAATATACAAATATTGAAGAGGTCAAAATTGAATATTAAGTATATCTAAGCAATGATTTTGTACATATCTACAGTAATGGGAGGTATATGAAAATATGTTCACTGCTGTGTCTTCACAAAGGATTCATTCCTTTCTTTTTACAGTTTGTGGTGTTACTCTCCAGACTTATTTGTAAAGGTCAAAGTGCAAATATTTTTGTGCTCCTTTAGTAAGATCATGGGGCTATAAAATGGTAGTGTGGTTTGGTTGAGATTTTGGTTCAAGACCTGGGGCCAAATTCACAAAGCTCCCTAGTGCTAAGAGTTGCTCCTAGTGATGAAATTCTAAGAAAAAGACTAGGTCCTTGTAAAGATAAAAGTTATTCACAAAGCATCTTAGACCTTAAGTTGGCTCCTAAGGTGAAAAAATGTTAGGAGTAGAAAGGAGAACTTTTAAGAAACTTAAGAGTTTCTTATGCAGAGGAGAAAATGGTGGAAACACAAAGAGGTAGGAGAAATAGTCTCTAAACACAGAATGACAGTGAATAAATTAAATGCGACAGATGAGATTGTGCAGGGAGAATATTTGTGGACGATTTAATTAGGGATATGCAAACATTTCCCACCCAACAAAATAACGCTATAACGCCAGAAATAAAATGATCACAACACTAATGTACTTTTAAAACTGGAAAAATGCAACAGTGCAGCAGCGATGACTTTTGTCTGTTTCAACCTTCCCTTAGCAGTGACCACACTAACAATAACAACACTTACAGTCTCATATTGTGATGCAGTTCATTTAATTTCCACTGGGTATCCACACAGGCTCACAAAGCGGCATGTCTGTGACAACCAATGACATCTGTTAAAAGAATATGTCATACCTAGCAATGGGGTCAGCCACACAACCCTACTAAAGTAAAACTTTCTGTCCCTTCCTTGCTCAGAGTTGCTCTGAGAACTTTACTAAATCAGTCCTAAGCTAATCCCCCCTACAAAAAGGTTTTAGGCGAAGATCGGAGTGCTCTGAGAGTATTCTCAGAAAGTTTGTGAAAGCCTGTAACTTCAAAACACTGCAAAAGATCTATCAACTGTAAGCCATGAGTTACTCCTCACAAGAGCATTTGTTACACTTTTTGTCACTTTTTTGTGACATGCACTGAATCATGGCATGAATGGTAGACGTGTTTCTCTCTGTGATCACAACCAGTCATTTCATTTGTAAATATATCTATAAGTTCATCACCATACTGCATATCAGCCTCTCCATTTTAATAGAAGTGCATAGTTAGAATTTGTCTGCTGTGTCTGGATATTGAATGTGAAATATTACTAAATGCACAAAGGAATGTTCAACCCTTTGTGAAGACACTGAGGTATATTTCCATATGGGTGCAGCCTTTGGCTGTGCTTAGACACACAGACATGTGGAGGCCTCAGCATGGAGGCAGAGCTGAGGTATTAAAAGAGGAAATTGTTGCTAATATTGTAAATTTTCCTATTTTAAGCTTTCCTTACAGCTTTGAACTGACCTACTTTTTACAGAGAAAGTGCCTGGACCCTTTTTTGTGTTCCATGAGACAGTTAGTTGTGGATGTGCTTTCCTGTGAGTTTAAACCTACCAAAATGTGAAATATCTGATTTGTGCAGTGTGTTTTTAATTTGTATTTTACATTTTTTATTGTTGCCCTTTATAACAAACCCCACCCCACCCCCTAAACCCCTTTATGTATTTAAATCTATGTGACTAAGAATGTTTCCCTCTGGATACATAAACTAGTGAATGTTGTTCATTGCTGTTATATTTAGTGAGGTCAGAATATCATTCACATCAAGCTTTTGGCATCTTCATCCAAACACATGTTTTTAAACTTCTCAACAAATACTGAAAGCTCTCTGTGCATGAGATGTTTCAGTAGGAAATAATCCATATACCTAACACAGATTCATGTTGTAGACCAGCATTTAAATTTATTTTATTTTATTATCAATATATACAGCATTTGTGTGTCTGATATACTTTTGGTACAAACTTCAAAGGTGATATTGAGTTTGATGAAGTGTGTGCTGCTGTGAAAAAATTTAAACATCTGAATAATATATAGATCGTATTTATTGTAGAAAAAAGTTCTACTGTATGTTGAGAAGGCATTTAAAGGCATGTTTTGGTTGGTTTGTGAAAAGATGCATCAGTATGCTGCAGCTTTTGTTCCTAGCTCTTAGCAGTAACGGTCAACATTTGCTTTCTTGTTATTACATAAACATGTGTCCTCCTTTCTTCCCTCTTTGGAATATGTTGTTATTGTTGCATAGTATGTCGACATTTTGCATGTATGACTGTGGCCTCAAATAAACTAGCTGCTATGTTTGTTGGGCCCTATGTGCTGCTTTGTGCTCATAGACGCAACCCAGCAGCACTGTATGGATGTTTATCTTTGCTTTATGGTCAGATGTGTAACTGGATTTGGGATGGGACTTATTTATCATTCATAACTGCTGAACACAACAAAAGGGCTTCACATTTTATTCCATCTGCTAAATGCCAATATGAAGGCATATACTTGTGTCTGTAACTTGAGCTGTTGAATGGATCTGACAGAACTTTCTGTGTACTTCAGCTGGGGAACCATATCACATTTGAGCCAGTTGATGTTATGCTGTATCAGCGATACTGATGTTAGAAAATGCCACACTGCCTCACTGTTACTGCAACAGAATAAAGAATATGTTAATGTGATGTATGTATTTCAAATAACACTTCAGAACAGTCAAACTGAAACGGGTCAGTTTGATCTTTCATAATTGACACATCTATATCTGTATATGAATCTATCTAAAGGCAATGTTGAGTTTAAGATGAGCTGTTATCTCTAGCAATGACATCAAACTGCAATCTACTTGTTCTCTCTGCTACATTGTGTGGATAGTAACTTATGTGTTTGTGAACTCTTTGTACTACTGGACATTTGTTTCATATTTGTATTTAGTTTTGCTTTATTAAAGGTTTTAAGATTCCCTCTATGCAAAGAAGTGCAATGTTTATAAACTCAGAAATCTGACTACCCACCTGCGAGTTCTTGCAAGGTTTTATTTAATTATGTATAATATGTAAACGACTGCTGTATTTGCTGTATTAAATACAGCAGGTTCAATAAATGTTTCTGTCAGATTAGATGCCTGAAATAAGGTCTGTGGTTAACACAAGCTCAAGAGACGTTCATGTTTTGTTCTAATACATCAGTAAATCCCGTATTTGTGAATTTTGAAGCTTTTACATGTCTTAAAATAGGCGGTTGCCAACAAGTGGTTAAATGAGACTACAGAACATTACCACACTGAACATGACTTTACAGCCATGCTGTGGTGGGGTTGTCTGGTCATGCGACTGTGGTGCAGTTCATTTATAGCCTTATGTTAGCTTTTAATGTGTGGTGATTGCACATATGCTTCAATAATCATGAAAGTGGTGTTCATTTATGAGGGTTATCTTGCTAAACAAAACATGCAAATATCATAAACCTGTGTTTGTCACAGATCTTATTTTCTATCACTATAATCCAATGGATAAATCCCATAGGCTTTTTAATGAAAACCAGCACAGCTAACTTCTGCAATAGCCTACAAAAAACATTATCCCTGAAGCACTCTATTATCCAGACAGAAACACTGCTAAAGATATTTATTTTTTGGGGGGGGGGCTTTTTAGCCTTTAATGTATAGGACAGACAAGCGTGAAGGTGGGAGAGAAAGGGAGTGACATGCAGCCAGGCTGGAGTCGAAACTGGGCCACTGCGGCAACAGTCTTGTACATGGGGCGCCTGCTCTACCACTAAGCCACCGGTGCCCTGAGACAGAAACACTGCTGACAGTTCTTGGACCCCTAGAGGTCCAGACGAAATAAATCCAGTGAAATTACTGGTCCAAACACATCATTACACCGATAGATACCCACAAACTGGTGTTGCATCTTTTCAAATGTTCATATTTAAGATAAGACAAACTTTATCGTCCCAAAAGTAGACAACCAGCAAGACAAAGTTTTGAATAACAGAATTGTACAATCAGGACTAGCCTACTGCATGAAATAAATACATCAACTTTATCATAACAGGTAAGGCTAAAAGAATAAAAGCTCCTTAAGGTTGCAAAGTGTTCAACAGGTCAGTAGTCACAAAAGCAACCCTGCTCTGCCAGGGAGACACCGCAGGGCCAACAGATTAAAAGAGTGGCATGACCAAAGAACATTACAATTTCTCCGCATATTATCCATAATTTCTACTTTTGCATGTAAACAGCCGACTCCTCTAATATCAAAATAGAGGTGAAATCCTGACCATTACACTGACACCTCACTTGAGTTTTTTTTTTTTTTTTGATTGATTGATTGATCTGTTTATTTAAGTGTCAAACACCATAATTGGTGCCCAGCCCTTATGGGCTTATTAGACACTGAACAATAAATAATACATAAAATAATTCCATGATTACATCCATGATAACCACATGACATAATACATAGCATAACAAAACCTCTGAGAATAGGGACACATACAAATAAAAAAAATAGTTTGGGTAGAAGGGTACAAAATACTTTGCTGCAAATACCACGCCTTTTCTACAAATTTTGCAAAAGGAAAAACATTATGTCCACATAACCGACACAGAATCTCACCTTCATATTTCCAAAATAGATCAGGCTTTTTTACCTGAATTGATTCAGAAAGAGAATTCCTTAAATCACCATATAAAGGACAATGAAAAACAAAATGAAATTCATCTTCCACAACCTGGAGATCACAAAATTCACACAAACGTAAATCTTCTTGTATGCCTTTAAATCTTCCCACTTCTACAGCCAGAGGTAAGTACCAGTTCTCAACTGAGCACAGAGGGACCTCTGACTTCTCTTTAAATTAAGGACAATATAAGGTTCTGTAGTATGATCATTCTTAAAGTGAACATAATTTCTGAGCTTTGGCTTCTTCCATATATCCCGTTTCCACTGATCTTCATGAAATCTTCATAAACATTTTTTGTTTAACAAAATTTATATTACACTGCAGATTATTTCTAAACACTATATGCATGTCAGAGGCAGACAATATTATTGAAACCTCTCTAGACTAGGGATGATGGTTTGCCCTGTCCCAATTAATAATTTTCCTAGGTAACCTTTCCTCTGGCAGCCTGACAAGACGGTTCCACAATCTCACCATTTCACATCTTTGTTTTACAATACATGGATCCCATCCTGCATCCCCTTCAGTAGCTACCTTTGCTGCATATTTATGCACACCAAGAAAACACCTCAAAGCACGATTCTGAACAGAGTTACACTCAAAAACTGTAGCATAAAACAAAACTGAGTCAACCAAGGATTTCTAAAGTTGTGTAAATGTAGAAAAACCAAGATCCGTACATGATTTCATTTTACTCAATACAACGCTCTTCCAGCGGACTCTGCTAATAATTTCCTTCCCTCTGAAAACTTAATATTTTCATCAAAGACAAAACAGAGATATTTATAACAACAAGTGTACTTTAAAGGCACAAAGCCAAACTGAAATGTACAATTACCCTGTAATTCACTTTTTTTCTAAAATGAACAACTTGTGTTTTTTCACTATTAATGGCAAGACGCCATTTACTGCACCAAAAATTCATAATATTCAGCATATTTTGCAAATTAATTTCATTTTCAGAAATCAAAACAATGTCATCTGCATAAAGCAGAATACTTAGATTCATATCCTCTATTGGAACACCAAGATTAACCTGCTTAAATTCTTGAGCTAGGTCATTTATGTAAAGAGCAAATAGAGAAGGGGAAAGTAAATCTCCCTGCTTCACCCCAAAAAGTGTTGGGAACCAGTCCATTCTTAAGTTATTTATTTGTACACAAGCAATGGGGTCTCTATGAAGCGCTTTTATAGCGTTATAGAATTTTTCATTGATACCAGATGAAAGTAATTTAGCCCTTTAATGCCTTTACTTTTGCCTTTACTTTTAAGGTCATATCACAGTCATTATAAAGGCTACATACACATGCTATATCTTGTTTTTTTCAGGACAATCTGGGCTAACCAGATTTGCCATCATTCCATGTCCTTCTATATGCCTGTATTTTATATTGATTTTTATATCAATGAAAAAAACATCCGTGTGACTAAATTCTTACATTTTTACATGTATCTCACCATAGCAAGTTGGAATAAGACATATTCTGCCATATATGAAGAGGGGAGACTCTCTGGAATCTGGCAATATAAGAACTATGATGGTGGGACATTCTGTCACTTCACAGCTGTCCAAAACATGTGGTTTGTGCCAGGCGGCATGATTGCCAGTATTTTTTCATTATTGCAAGAAATTCCATTGACTCATTCACAAGTCAAAAATGTGTTTTATCTGAAAGACACATGCAATATTTACATCTAAGATCATAGAAAAATACCCTTCTCCAAACGAGCTCTCACCACAGAAGATAACACATAAATATGATTGATATAGGCCCTATTTTTCCTAAAACCATTCTGCTCATCTACCAACCCTCCATGAGATTCCAAAAAATTATTAAGTCTGTTATTAAGGACTCCTGAATAAACTTTGTAGACTGTGCTAATCAAACTAATGCCTCTATAATTTAATGGTACTCTGGAGTCACTTTTTTAAATTTTTTTTATGACCAACTTTTTATTGGTTTTTGTTGTTTTACTCCATGGGAGCTGGGGAGACATAAGAACAGAAATGTCACCAATAATTTCCATACAGCGCCAGTAATAGAGGACAATACACGTGAATCACACAATGCAGGTTGAGTAGTGTGGCAGCAGCCATTTAGTGTAAACAAGAACAGGGGCGAACACGGACACAGAGGAAGTGACGCCCGGTAACTATAACAACCACACTGTACATAGCGGAAGTGACGTATGGTCACTATGACAACCACAAACATTACTGCTGTCACCCCTTTTTCTCACAAAACACACAATCCCCCTCCCCATTGCTAACAACACATCAAAAATGTATGGAACATCAGGTACCACAACAACCAAGGCCACACAACAGACCTGCAAGGCAAAACAAAACATTAGTTCATTGATAAATCTCAGAGTTCTCCAGATACTGCGGTGCACGCCGCTGGCGCCCCGAGCATCGAGGCGCAGCATCAGATGCACGAGCAGGCACATCCTCGGCCGGGGGGCTGTCCCCAGGTTCAATGCCACCATCATGAGGCGGGCATAGTGCAGGCAGGGGCTTGGCAATGACATCAATGCGAGGAGGGCAAGGAGCAGGCGAGGCCTCAGCAATAGCCAGAGGGATATCAGGACAGTGTGGGGCAGGGATGTCCACGTCCTCATCAGATGCAAGATCCCCCACGAGAGTCCCAGAAGCCAGGCCGGGACCCTCCACCTTGTAACAGTCACACAACCTAACTCCGTAGGAGATACGACGAAGTTGAGTCGACCCATCCACGCTTGTGACAAGGTACCTGTCACGTGCCTTTGACTTGTTCCTATCACCATACAGGTACACCAGGTCCCCGGACCGGATGGTGGGAGGCATGGCCACATGACCAGAGGGCATCTCTGACTTCACGCTGTACAGATGGTAGGCGACACGCTCTGAGTGTTGTTTCAGGATGAGGTCCTGATCGACTACAGGTAACTGCCTATGAGAGAACTGGTATGCTGAAGTAGCATTTCCCGGGAAGACAACCCACATGACCTAACACAACTGTTCAGGTGGGCTGTGGCAACAGAAAGTAACGGGGGGTAACAGCCCTACAGTTAGGCTCGAGACGCAGGATCTCCCCCTGGATCTCTTGAATGGCAGTAGTATATAGGGACCAGCTTTGTGCGTGCACGTGAAACGCGCGTGCGTCCATGCACGTGAAATGCGCGTGATTATGATTATGAATAATTAATATATAAAAATCCCTGTGAAACAAGCAGAGGACACCTTTTTTTTTAAAAAGGCTAGGTTGCGTGAAACACAGCGGACCCTTTCTACTGCTTTACTGCGGACAATGGCTTCAATTAACGGTAAGCGTGCCTAAACTATATTGGATAAAATTGCTCTCTAGATACTTATTTTTTCTCAGAAAAAAACATTCTAAAAAACAACAACTACAAAAAAAAAAAAGTGTTTCTCATTAGGTGCAGCTGCTGACGATTCCGGAGTTGAAAACCGTGCCCCTGCACCCCGCCGCAGCAGCCGTAAGTTAAAATAACATTTCGTTGTGTGTGTGTGTGTGTGTGTGCGTGTGCGTGTGTGTGTGTGTTTACTTATTTTCGTTATTACTGTTATTAAATTCTAAACCTAATGAATGTATTTTCGTTTTAAATCTTGACCTAATGAATGTATTTTATTATTATTATTTTAAAGAGTGTGTTACTAGGCTAAATAATGGTATTACTTTCCAGCTGCAGCACAAAGATGCTCACTTTCATTGAAAAGGCGCAGAAGAGACCCTCCAGCCTCTGCTGCTAGAGATTTTATACCGTAAGACTGTTTTATTTTTTTATATTTTATTTATCATTAATGGGGGAATGCTTGCGGCATCATTGCAAACATCTGTTTTACCTCCTCTTTCTCCACAGTGCACAGCGCAGGCCTCTGAGACCCCTCCATCAGTTTTCTAGTGGGTTTAACACGTAAGACACAATGTTTTAACGCTACTTTATATGAATATTATGCTAATATGTATCGGATACTGAATACTGCTAACATATCGTTTTGTTTGTTTGGTTTTTTTTTTTTCCTATTTCCATAACAGTGCCTGGGCGATTCACCAGGACTACCCAGCTGAAAATTTCCAGAGGGTTACACCGTCAGGACAAGGATTTCTCACGTAAGACACGTCGTTATATAATAATAATAATAATAATATCAGCCTAATGATGATAATAATATTAATAATAATGATAACGTTAATGTTGTAATTTCTGTTGATGAGAGCGTAGTATTTGTTGATGCATATCCATGCCATCCCTGCACCCCGCCTCCACCTACCCCTCCTCAGCCCATCCCCCTCCCCCTGCCTCCTCCAGTAGGTGTGGTTGTTGATGCTGGTGTTGAGAGTGTATTGAACCTTCCGTCCCATCCCTCCACCCCACCTCAGCCTCCTATCCCTCTTCCCCTGTCTCCTTCAGTAGGTGTTGGTGTTGTTGTTGATGCTGGTGTTGAGAGTGTATTGAACCTTCCGTCCCCGCCCTCCACCCCGCATCCACCTAGCCCTCCTCAGCCTATTACCGACCCTGTCTCACCCTCTGATTCTCCCACCCCAGTGGCTGTTCTAGCAAGAGAGAACGTTTTGCTCAAAACCAGGTGCAGGCAGCAGGCTAGGTTAATCAAGCGCGAACAGCGTCAGAAAAGATTTGCCGAGACGTGATACCTCCTCCTGGCAAGCGAGCGGCGAAACCTGATTAGGAACAGTAAAACTAACGAGCGATGCTACAGAGCCCTTAATACACAGGTACAGGTGCTTAAACAGAGCGTCGGCACCTTAATTGAACTACAGCACACAATCACAACATCAGTAAATAACCTAGTAGACGCATTGTATAGAAAAAACAGGAGCACATTGTAAGTAGACGTAGATAATGGCACCACCAAGGAAAATGTTAAAAACGAATGAGCACCCAGGTCGGGATGGTCGTTATGACACCGATGACGAAAGCACACATTTTACTGATAATGTCGATTCGTTCCAGTGCACTACAGAGGGGCGGGGTGCTTTGACAGGTACAGTTAGGGAACGTTTTAACACACCCTCTGGACCAGATGTATTGGCTAGCCACAGCAATGTTATGCGCTGGTCCAGATACATTATAAAAAGAATGCGGGGGATAGAGAAGAGAACAGCACTGTTTTTAAGAGACAGAATTTTATCCTCATCATCATCGTCATCACCATCACACGCTTGTGGTTCAGGTTCTGGTGTTGCTGCTACTCCCGCTACATCTAATGCTGATGTTATTGTAGAAATCAGTGTTAATAATAACAATAGTGACAATGATAATAACAATGATGATAATATAGCCTCACCATGCCGCTGCTGTCAGTTCTGGGACTGCGAGTGTCTCTGGTGTGAATGTGTGCGTGATAGTGGGGCCTCTGCTGAGCATGCTGCTGTCAGTTCTGGGACCGTGAGTGTCTCTGGTGTGAATGTGTGTGATCGTGGCGTCTCTGCTGAACATGCTTGTGTCGGTTCTGTGAGTAACTCTATGGTCTGTCAACATGGCGCAGGAAATCCGGTAGAAGGAACACCTGCTGTTCCATCTCCCAGTACAGGCGGTGCACAGTTGTGTGTCCGTGACATACCTAGATTCAACGCTGCCGAATTTCGCCAGAGGGTCGATTTCAGAGACGTTAGTCTTGATAATATCACCCAGGCAATTGACAGTGTTAGAGAGAGGTTGTCAGGCGTGATTGGTGCAGCCTTAGAGGACTCTCCTGCAGGTAGTGTATTAAATGTGGTTTTGAGAGGACCATCTCTAGCCAGCGATGTGCAAGCTGTTTTAAGCTCTGACAACGCATATAACGCTGACGAGTTTTTGGAGGTGATCTCTCAAGTTGTGCAGAGTAATGACACGTCGCTGACAGATGATGATCTGGAGTTTGTTGTGACCGTGGCACATGGTAGTAGTGGTGGTGGTTCTAGACTGAGGCTAGGAAGTGTCCCTTATGATGAAATTTTATCTAAGAAGGGAAGGCACTTGTATAACCCTGAAAATGATGGGTCTCAAAACAGTCTTTGTTTCTCTCTTTGTCTCGCCCATTTTGTTAATGAAAGTTCGTCTGCCACTGATAAAATGCAGTATGCTAAACAACTGCATAGCGCCGTAGGATTTGATGAAACCCACAAGGTGTCGCTCTCTGATATCACAAAATTTGAAAATCACTTAAACCTAAACACCTACAGTGTTACAAAACCCATGACGCTGTACACGCCAGCACTGTGTGGATGTACCTGCACAATGATCATTATTACCTGATTGTAAATAAAACCGGTTTCTTTGGCGGTACCTATGTGTGTGACTACTGTTACGGTTCATACACAGAACCGTTTAAGCACGTTTGTAAATACATCTGCAATGTTTGTTATACACAGTGTCACATGCACACAGGGGCCACTGTAAAATGTACAGAGTGTAAACGAATCTGCAAGTCCAGACACTGCTATAATCAGCATAAACACCCTCACTCTAAACACGACGCAGCGCCGTGTGACAAAGTGAAATATTGTGAAGAGTGCGGTAAAACCTACAAGGCGGCAAGAACGCAGCATAAATGCACACCACCAAAGTGTACACACTGCGGTGAGACCCTAAATGAGAGCGATGCGGTACACCAGTGTTTTATCCAGCCGCTGAAAAAACAAACCCCACACACAAAATACATATTTTTTGATTTTGAGACGCGTTATCACGAGGGCAAGCACGTGTGTGCGCTATGGACACAGAGGGAAACAAATTTTGTTTCAACACCCTGAAATGCGTTGACACATTTGTTAAATGGTACTGGCAGCCAAAATATAAGGGGTACACATTTATTGCACACAACGCCTCTGGGTTTGATAATTACATACTGCTGGAATATTTTGTGCAACAGGGATCCCTCCCACAGTAACCATGCGTGGCAGTAGGGTCATCCTGATGTATGACAAGGCGTTCAGCAACGCTGGATTGATTCTTTCAGCTTTCTACCCATGCGTTTATCCAGGACACCGGCTGCCATGGGTTTTGAGGACATGGAGAAGGGTATTTTCCGCATGGTTCAACACCAAGGCGACGAGTACTATGTGGGCAAATACCCCAACCCTCTTATTACGGGTACAACACCATGTCTGACAGCGACAAGCATAGGTTCATGATGTGGTATGACACCGTCCGTGAAAACCTTTGATTTCCAGAGAGTAATTGGCCACTACTGTGTTAATGATGTAGAAGTGCTTCGCAAGGCCTGTCTAATTTATCGTGAGACATTTATCAGGTGCGCAGACCTCGACCCGTTCGACACTGGCGTCGAGTTGCATGGGAGTTTTCAAAACGCGTTTTCTACCCAAAGACACCCTCGCCCTCACGTATGAAGGCGCATACACACAGCAGAATAAAACCTATTCTGAGGTGTCTATGCAGTGGCTGGAATACGTGGCCAAGGTAGAAGGCTCCGAGATTAGACACGCTTTGAACCACGGTGAGCAACAATTTGGGCAGTTTTTTGTGGATGGGTATAACAGGGCCACAAACACCTGCTACGAGTTTGCGGGATGCTTTTTTCACGGATGTGTCAAGTGTTGCGTCCAGACCGAAGTGAATCCTGTCACCAAAAAACCCTATGGCAGTCTGTACCACTCATTCTGTGAAAAAATATCAGCATTGAAAAGTGTGCATGGTCTGCGTGTGGTGGTGATGTGGGAATGTGAGTGGGAGGCGCTAAAACTTTCAGACCCATCTCTTCAGGCGCACCTCAACACTTACAGGCTCAAAGAACGCCTCGACCCACGACAAGCCCTTTTTGGAGGGCGTACAAACGCCATCAAGATGTACCACAAGGCTGATAACGCAGATGAGAAAATCAGATACTACAATTTCACAAGCCTTTATCCTACTGTACAGTCAAAAAAACAATACCCGGTTGGACACCCTCAAATTATCCACCGAGATTTTGGTCCGGTAGAAAATTATTTCGGGTTTGTAAAGTGTACCGTGCTTCCTCCCAGAGGTCTGTACCACCCCGTACTGCCCTACAGGTGTCACAAAAGGCTCATGTTTCCGTTGTGTGGCAGGTGTGCTGAGGAGTTAAACCAGACCAGTGTCTGCGCGCATACTGATGCCGAGCGACAGCTGTGAGGTGTGTGGGTCTCATTTGAACTTCAGAAAGCTGTCAAGAAGGGGTACCAGATTGTCTGCATTGATGAAGTGTGGCATTTCCCAAACAAGACAGACACCTTGTTCAAGGAATATGTCAAGACGTTTTTGAAGTGTAAGCAGGAGGCGTCAGGCTACCCCGGGCATGTCATTACTCCTGCAGAAAAAGCCCAGTACATACGCGACTACCATGAAAAGGAGGGGATTTTACTCGATGCTGACAAAATCTGTGTCAACAAGGCGGTCAGGAATTGTAACAAGCTTCTCCTGAACTCATTGTGGGGCAGATTCAGCATGCGGAGTAACATGCCCTCCTGCGAGTTAATTACAGAACCGGAGAGATTCACACAGCTCATGTTCAGCGACCATTATGGCGTCGTCAGTTTGGGTTTATATCCGATGACGTGGCCATTGTCCAGTGGTGTCACGCAGATGGTAAGGCGTCCAGAGTGAATGATGTGAATGTGTTCATAGGGGCTATGACCACCGCATATGCTAGGCTGATGCTGTATGACTTGTTGGACAGGCTACAGGAGCGTGTGCTGTACTGTGACACGGACAGCGTCATTTTCACGTCCGGCCCAGGTGATTGGGTTCCCCCTCTAGGCTCATACTTGGGTGACTTAACCGACGAGATCAATGACGGTGATGTGTGCGGGCTCCCAGAGGAAGATTATATCACAGAGTTTGTGTCTGGGGGTCCAAAGTGTTACGCCTACTGCACAAAACTAGTTCAAATGCAGGTCAAGTGCAAGGGTGTCACACTTAACGCCAAAAATGCAGCAGTGCTCACCCACGAGTCGCTTAAGGGGTTGGTCCAGTCCTTTGTGACCAATCAGAACACTCAGATGCATGTGATCACAGAGGCGGAAACCATCATACGTGATAAAAAGAAGTTTCATCTTAAAAATGATGTAGTACACAAAAAAGTCAAGGTAGTATATAACAAGCGCAGAGTCCTGTCAGACTACAGCACGCTACCTTATGGCTACTAACATTTCTTTTGACTCAAGACTGCAGCATCCGTTTAGTTTGGTGGTGAGTGGTCCCTCAAATTGTGGGAAGATGTATTTTGTCAAGGGTCTTATTGAAAATGCATCTACAGTTATTTCACATAACATTGATAATTTGGTCTACGTATACTCATGCTGGCAGCCTTTATATGACCAACTCCTTAAATTAAGAGACATCAACTTTGTTAAAGGGTTACCCGATTCCCTGTGTGACGTCGAGTTATTACCCCCGGACAAGACTAATCTACTCGTCATAGACGATTTAATGAATGACGCAAGTGACAATATAGAAGTTCAGAATGTATTCACCAAATATGTCCACCATAGAAATCTCAGCTGTATATATCTGGTTCAAAATTTGTTTATACAAGGCAAGGCTAGCAGAACTATTAGTTTAAACACAAACTACCTTGTCTTGTTCAAAAACCCTAGGGATAAATATCAGGTTACACTCCTGGGAAAACAGATGTTTCCTGGAAACACTAAATATTTTTTAGAGGCGTTTAATGACGCCACTAGTTCCGCATACGGGTATCTCCTCATAGATTATAAAGCTGTCACTCCAGACCACTTGAGGCTCAGAACAGCTTTGTTATCAAATCAGCAGGTTGTTTATATGCCTAAAAAACAAAGGGCTAAATAATGTCGTCACGCGTGCAGAGGAATCTAGCCATGTTGGAGTTGTTATATAAAGCAACGCCGGGTATGAGAAGGGTCATTGTGTGTGGCGCTAGCGCACACTTTGGGACAAAAATGTTAAACATTTAAAGAAGAAAAAGAGGATTAACCAGAGCGGCGGGTTTTTACTACCACTACTTGGAGCAGCTATACCATTTATTACAAGCCTGATAAGCAGAGGTTAAGAAAGAAGAATATGGAGCATGCACAGAAGATGTTTTTGGTTCCTCAGTGTCAGCTTGACATGTTAAAACAGCAACAACAGCAGCAGCAGCAGTATCAGGACCAAAACACTGCAAGCATAAGACAGGTAGTACAAAACGACCTTGACCGAGCCATGTCTGACATATTGAAACTACCGGACACAGACATATATGAAAAGGCCAAAAAATACTCTCAAGTACTGCAGCGTTATTTGGCAATGGTGAGACAGGGTGAGCGTGAAAAAACTGTACTGACCCTGTCAATGCCTGATACCGAAATTAGACCAGAGGACCGCAGACCTGACGATGATGATGATGGGCATAAAAAGGACACGGTTTTAGAGGGTGCGTTAAAACACATTCCCAAAAGAAGTCAGAGAAATGCTGAATACATTCTGGATGCAATTACCCGCTCAAAGCATGTTTTATCCTGGACAGACAACGCTGAAATTGTTGTTAACGGTCGTCCCCTCCACGGTACTCATTTGTATGACCTGGTGAAAAGTGTCAGTGCATCACACAATATTTCAGACATTTCTAGACCACTGGGGTGGGGCGTGTTCCTAAAAACCCTAGCCCATTTAAACATACCTTTAATGGCCATCCCTAACAAACAGGTACGTGGGGATATAGCTGAGTATAAAAGAATCGGAGACGCCCCTAGTTTTTCATCCCATAAAAGCAAAGGGAAAAAACGGTCTGTAATAGACACACCGGGGTGCTTTAGCACCCCACTAAGGACACCTGCTTCAACACGTTCACTACCTCACAGACTAAACACTTCACAGTGGGAGGATTTTTAATATTAAAAGGGTGTGTGTAATTTTGTTACAATTGTTCTGATTTCTTTATCTTTTTTAATATTTACTTTTGAATGCCGTTTGAATGTATTTTTTTTTTAACTCTTGACCACTTGAATGTATTTTTGTTTTTAACTCTTGATCACTTGAATGTATTTTCATTTTAAACTTTTGACCAATTTAATGTATTTTCGTTTTTCATTATTACTATTATTAAATTCTTGACCGATTTAATGTATTTTTGTTTTTAACTCTTGACCAATTGAATGTATTTTTTATTTTTCATTATTACTATTATTAAATTCTTGACCAAATGAATGTATTCTACAAATGTGTTAAATAAATGGAATGTCTGAACTGCGGATCATGCTTTCTCTTTCTCTTTATTTATTAGAATTATTCACAGTCACACAGCATGTTGCTGCACTGTACACATGTGAAATTATATCCACGGCATACAGAGGGCTGTATTTTGTTTACAAACTTGCACGCCATAGCATCATTGCGTGCCAGATTAGCACTATACATGTTTAACATTCTTGTAAAAGGAATTCCTCTTTGTATATGACACAGAAAAAAGACACAATGCTGTCCACAGGTTGTAGAGTAGTTGTTCTGAGCCTGCCTCTGGGAATAATACACGTCTGCACAGTTTTCAACGAGGTATCTGTATATCTCTGATGGGAATTTGTCGCTGTCGGGAGGGTTTCCAAAACTGTCGAAAAAATATCCATGCTTCTGTTTCGTAATATAAATAGTGAGCCAGTGTTCACCGGGCATGTTAGAGGGATGTGTATTCACAACCAGCATGGCTGGGAACGCTGTGCCTTTATGCTTTGACAGTTGGTCGCATGCCAGGACTCCTAAAAAATTTGTCCCGTTAATGATTCTTTTATTGAGGATGCCGGTCAGCTCTATAGTGTTCATGGCTGATACCGCTTCTTCTTTTTAGTAATAATCCAAAAGTACTTGTCTCTTGTTTGATATTTCGATAACAGAATCGTAAACAGCATAACACACGAGGTTAACGGTGCGCTGTAGAGGTACTCTGAAACGGAATTCCAACCTCACATTATCGCTTTTAATCAGTGATACATTCCCTGCACGACCGTCGTCCAGTTCCAGATTGAAGCAGAATAATGTGTAACCATTCCCGAAATCATTACGTGATATGGCCAGAGACCTGTCTTTTAAATGACGTCCTGTAGTTTGTACCAGCTGGAAATACTCTCTCACATACTGGCCTCTGTGAAATAGTGGCTGAAAGGGCTTTGCAGGGTGAGACTGCCCGTCTGCGTACAGGCTAATAAACTCTGTATCGTAATGCTGAAAATAGAAGGGGTTCCGTTTATAGCTCCCCGAATATGCCTCATGGTCAACAAAGCCTATGATGGGGGATTTGTCCCATGTAAAGATTTTCCTGGTTGCACACTCTTGTTCCTGCAGGTATGGAAAATGTTTTCAGAGCCACTCTGTCAATAGCGTATTTAGCGTTAGTGTGCTGCAGTGCCCTGCTATGCGCCAATCTAACGGCAGGTGCCACGGCCACCTTTTTCACAAATAAGCTAGCCGATATGATCTTCATGGCGTATTGATTATTTTGCGCAGTCATTAAGGCAAACTTGTCCTTTGATCGAATAAATTTTAGGGAAATGTCTATACCGTTTAGCAATAACTTTTCCTGAAAAACAAATCAGAGTGTATCGGTGCTATTAATTCCACAGTGCGACTGTTGACAGTGTATCGCCCTCTTTCGGCTAGGCCTTCGTTATCTCCGGTTATGGAGGCAGCATTCATCATCAATCAATCATCAATCAATCAATTTTATTTATAAAGCCCAATATCACAAATCACAATTTGCCTCACAGGGCTTTACAGCATACGACATCCCTCTGTCCTTAAGCCCCTCACAGCGGATAAGGAAAAACTCCCCCAAAAAAACCCTTTAACGGGGAAAAAAAACGGTAGAAACCTCAGGAAGAGCAACTGAGGAGGGATCCCTCTTCCAGGACGGACAGACGTGCAATAGATGTCGTACAGAACAGATCAGCATAATAAATTAACAGTAATCCATATGACACAATGAGACAGAGAGAGAGAGAGAGAGAGAGAGGGAGAGAGAGAGATGCAGGTAATGACAACATTAATGAAAGTAATAATATTATAGTTATAGTTCTGGCTACTGCGGTACAATATGTTGAAAGTATGTATTAATATCTGGCAGTATACATGTGTGACAATAATCATATTCAATTCAATTCAATTCAATTCAATTCAATTTTATTTATAAAGCCCAATATCACAAATCACAATTTGCCTCACAGGGCTTTACAGCATACGACATCCCTCTGTCCTTAAGACCCTCACAGCGGATAAGGAAAAACTCCCCAAAAAAACCCCTTTAACGGGGAAAAAAAACGGTAGAAACCTCAGGAAGAGCAGCTGAGGAGGGATCCCTCTTCCAGGACGGACAGACGTGCAATAGATGTCGTACCGAACAGATCAACATGATAAATTAACAGTAATCCATATGACACAGAGAGAGAGAGAGAGAGAGAGATGCAGGTAATGACAGTATCTTACAACAACATTAATGAAAGTAATAATATTATAGTTATAGTTCTGGTTACTGCGGTACAATATGTTGAAAGTATGTATTAATACCTGGCAGTATACATGTGTGACAATAGTCATATGTGTATAATAACAGAAGAAGTATGACTAATGACTAATGATGGCAGCAGCAGCAGGAGGCATCTGGCGGGACCACGGCAGCAGCACAACCACACACGTCACGCTGTCCAGGCACCGCTGTGATATGAGTTAATCTGAGAGACAGTGGAGCACAAAGGCTCGAGAAGAAGCCGAGTTAGTGACATCCAGAATGGCCGGGTTAGCTAGATGCAGTAATAGGATACGAGAGAGAGAGAGAGAGAGAGAGAGAGAAGGGGCCCGGTGTATTATAGAGGGGTCCTCCGGCAGACTAGGCCTAAGTCAGCCTAACTAAGGGCTGGTACAGGGCAAGCCTGAGCCAGCCCTAACTATAAGCTTTATCAAAGAGGAAAGTCTTAAGTCTCGTCTTAAATGTGGAGACGGTGTCTGCCTCCCGGACCGTAACAGGAAGATGATTCCACAGGAGAGGAGCCTGATAGCTAAAGGCTCTGGCTCCTGATCTACTTTTGGAGACTTTAGGGACCACGAGCAACCCTGCGTTCTCAGAGCGCAGTGTTCTGGTGGGATAATATGGCACTATGAGCTCTCTAAGATATGACGGAGCTTGACCATTTAGAGCTTTATAAGTTAACAGTAGGATTTTAAATTCAATTCTGGATTTTACAGGGAGCCAATGCAGAGAAGCTAAAACAGGAGAGATATGATCGCGTTTCTTAGTTCCTGTTAGTACACGTGCTGCTGCATTCATGTGGTCTGCTGTGTCTTTACAAAACAGGCCGCTGCTAAACTGCGTATCCAAGGTGTCCTTTCCGTAGTTGATTAAACACTCGATTATCCCACGGTACGGGTATGTGTTGGAAGATTGGGTTATAAGCCTGTCTCCTAACATGATATCCACAAGCAAAAAAAACTTGCTCCACTGACAGATTTTTCTACTTATTTCAAGTGAAAATTTACTTGAAACAAGTGAAAATTGCCTAAAAACAAGTAACTTTTTAGGTGATGAGTCTTATTTTAAGTGTAATGAGATTTTTTTGACTAGAAATGAGACATTTTGACTAGAAATAAGACAAATATTCTTGGTAAGATTTTGAGTTTTTGCAGTGCATCTTTATCGATCTGTGGTGAGACTTGTTGTAAGCGTTGAGGAGGTCCTGGACGACATCAACATATCTACGCGAATTAACAGACATTAGATATCTCCACATGCGGGTCTTAAATGTTCTGTTGAAACGTTCAACCGTGCTAGCCTTAGTCTCGTTTGAGGTAGAGAAATGTTTAATTTTATACACCTCCATTAGATGTTGAAACTGTTTGTTATAAAACTCTGTCCCCTGATCGGTTTGGAGTTTTACAGGTATGCGGCCTTCGTTCAAAATGTCTTCAAACGCCTTTGCAACAGATGTACCGGTCTTGTTTTTAAGACACCTAACCCATGCATATTTAGAAAATACATCGATACATGTCAGCAGGTAGCGCACATTGTCATTTTCTGCTGAATATTCACTCATGTCCACCAGATCGACCTGGAACTGTCTGTCAATACCGCTAACCAACACCCTATTTCTAGGGAAGTGTACAGCTGCTTTAGCGTGGAGGGTATACACATCTTGCCCCTGTAAGTAACGCTTTACTTCAGGCATCCCCGGAGCCTCCCCAGTGCATTTTCTAACAGCGTCGCAAAGTTTTTGTACACCTCCAAGGCCCCCTGGGTGTGCGGGGTCGTGGTAAATCTTGTCTAGCGTGCGCTCCATATTCAGTCAACAACACAAATGGCCAAGATGAGGTCGACACACCGTCTTTTATTTATTTATGGTTTTTCAACACGTTTAGGTATTTTACACACACCGTCACATCTCTGTCTATCATGTGTCACACTAGGTGCTGAACTGCATCACAAACATCTAATGGTACACCATTTTTAATCATCAAAACACACGCATCACAAAGAAATGCACAAAGACAAATAACGTGGCCTGTTGCAAACGCCTCAGACTCATTACAGTTTGTGAAATATGCCGTTACCACATCTTTAACCGCTGATGAACTGTGTGCTGCCGCACACACTGTATCATTCCAATTTTTAACACTTGTTGAATGTAACACAGTCGCGTGGGACACCGTCACCGGTAATTACCCAGTGGCTATTGTGATCCCAAACAGCAACATCATTTTCTGCGGTAAATATTACAAATCTGTCGATATGCAGCAGCAGCACTTGGTCCACACGGTGAAGGCGTTGCGTAAAGTGGTCTCGTGCTTGTGGTCCTCCTCCGTCTCCATTTCCTCTTTGGCAGATAGTCCGTCACATCTGGGTCTGAGATAGTGTCTCAGAGTCTCGGCCGCTCCTAAAAGCCTGTCTTGTGAGAAAGCCCCTGGTGATATCTGCGCAAACAGGTAATGTAAAGCTTTTCCTAGAGACGGCTTGAATACAGAGTCCAGAATCTGGTCAAAATACATACATCTGATCTGATCAAATTCAAACAAGCAAGAGTGTTGACGCTGACTCGGGTGGCTGATTTTACACCCATTGCAGAGAGCTCTTGTTTTTTCCCGCCCTGCGTGATATTGGCAGCGTGATAGAAAGTCTTTGATCGTGTCCACGTCGTCTTTTGTCAGAGACCGTGTCGAGACATGTCCCTTCTCCTCCTCCTCCTTCTTCTTCTTCTTCTTCTTCTTCTTCACATGCAGCGCCTCAAGCGGCTTCATATGAGGTGTGCAGGGTTCCACACCACCACAATCGTTTTCCCAACACCCTCTAGTATCATCGTCATAGGTGCTGATCAAGACACTGCCTGTAAAAAAACAACAGAAAAAAACATTAAAAATCTTATACACCGTTTATCATAATTTAAAAAGACAAAAATACAAAAGTTATGCTAACCTAGGCTTTATCAGTAGTCGACGTGTCTGATGATTTTCGGGTGGCACAGGGAAGGAAGGTGACTACCCTGCGCATTAGCCAGCGCATCATCGAAAAGAAGACGTTTTCTAACACTCTGATAAGAAGAGAGGATCCTGTCTCTTCTGATGCCCTTGTCAGCTTCGTCAAACAATTTCTCCAGTCACACCACTGAATAAAGAAAACAGTTTTAAACCACTCGTCACGCTCTTGAAGCGTAAGAGGGTAGGGTTGTTGTCCCCATGCGTCGCGGCCTCTGCTCGCGATCACAGATTCTCGATCTTTGCACACACTGAGAAAAATAAAGTCCTCCCGCCGTTTGTTAAAACGATCCGTCTCGACGCGGTACATCTCGGGGCCCGTTTTATTATTCATAATCATAATTCATAATCATAATTCATAATCCATGATTCATAATTCATAACGCGCACGCACGGTTCGCGTGCACGGATGCACGCGCGTTTCACGTGCACGCGTACGCATGTGCGTTTCACGTGCACGCGCAAAGCTGGTCCCTATATACTACTAATGGCTCTCTCCGCCACCGGGTTCTTGTTGACATTCTTGGCATTACCCACTTCAACAACCAATCTGTGTGTGGCAAGACCCACATCCCCTGCCAAGACAGCAAAACCTGGGGCAGGGTCAGTCCTGACTACAGCAAAGGGGCCGTCGAGAGGGCACAAGCCCACACATAAGTGGGTCAGGGCCTCCCCGACAGTCTCTCTACACTCGTCGTCGATGAGGCACGCCAGTGTGAAAGACGTGACACACTTCCGGACAACCAGAATGAACTGGCGGTCCCGCCTGAACACATCAGCTGCAAACGTGGAGCCGACGACCTCTGGTGGGTCACACGTAGACTGGTCAGAAACAAACACAGGGGCTTTCCTCAGCCCCTGCCCACTGGTGGCAGCCACCAGAGACACGTTGCACAGCGGAGTCCATATCCAACACATAGAAGTAGCGCTGGACAACTGTGTTCAATTACGAGGCTGTGGGATGGTCGAGCTTGATATGGAGGGACGTCAGCAGGCAATCGAGGACAGAGCGAGGCACCACGATACAGTCCGTCAAGGCTGCAAGGGGGGTGTGCTGGCGAACAATAAGGAGGCCATCCTTAGCCACCGTGGCGACATTCAGGTAATGTTTCACACATGAATGTCAGTCAGTTTCTTAGAAGGACGTGTGCCCTGACGGAGATGAGCACGGGTCCGTCTGAGGTCAGAGCATTCCGCCTGTAGGCCCAGCCATGCCGACCTGTTCATGAAGGGCAACTTAGCAGTCCCACGCACAACATCCTCTGCTGTGATCTGGTGCACGACGGAGTCGGAGTTCGAACAGACGAAAGCACACACTTGGCAGGTGGGGCTGTCACACTCAGGCGTGTTGCGGCTGGCGAAATCAGATGGTAGGATACCCGCCCCCGCCACATGCCGGATGAGCACTTGGAACCGACTAGCGGTGGACAGAAAGGAAGTGACACGAGGGCTCGCTGAGAATTCTCCCCTGCACAGCTTCTCAAAAGCTTGTACACATGGCTTGCTGTCTGTCAAAACACAAGCTTTCTGAGATGACTGGGTTATGTAAGGGGGGTGTTTCACTGCCGCAGCTATGGACAAGGCCTTGACCTCACACGGCAGCCAGGTTCTGGCGCAACTTCGCGCTGAAGTAGCCAGCGACCCTCACAGTGTCCTTGCAGGTGATATACAGTGTAGCACCCAGGCCTGGTTCCCTGACAGCGCCGTCAGTTACAATCCACAGTTGGTCGGCAGGACGTGGAAGTGTGATAGCACGTGCTGAGGATAGCACTTTTTGAGCAGAGGTGAAGGCGTTATGCAGCTCATCTGACCACAGGATCACCTTCTTCGACTCACGCCCGGCCACCGCATCATCCAACGGAGCCAGTACCGCGGCGCAGTTCCTCATCACGCAAGCCAGCACTTTGTATACGCCAATGAATGAACGTAAGCCTGTCACAGTCTTAGGTGGGGGGCACGCAGCCAGAGCAGAGATGCGGTGAGGACTGGCTCGGATTGTTCCCTGACGGCAGACCCAGCCCAGGATGGAGGTCTTTACAGGGGCAACAGTGGTCTTGGTGGCGGATAGGTTCAGACCACAGCGTTGTAGGGCAGAAAGAACCCGCCTCCAGACAGCTAGCAAGTCCTCAAGAGTGTCTGCACCGCAATACAGGTCGTCTGCCACTTGGCCCTGTTCAAGGAGGTCTCCAAAGACTCTGCATGTTAACTCCTCCAGCGCCGTCTTGGACCCCAGCATGCCCATAGCACTCTGCACATACACACGGACACCCTTAAAGGGCGTGACGACCCCACAGTACTTCCATGAGTCTCTGGATAAAGGGATCTGGTAGAAGGCTTTGGTCAGGTTTGTGGTGATGATGTATTTCCACTGGGCTATGAGGCGCAGGGTGGAGTCAACATCAGGCATCAGAGTGGGTTGGGGCTTACTGTATCGGCCGACATCTGCAAAGGCTGTGACCAGGCGGAAACCGCCGCCAAGCTTCTTGAGGAGGAATGAAGGATTGACATATTCCACCGTGATGTCGACGTCCTTGTGCCTCCTGAAGATGCCCATGCCCTCCAACACGTCGAACTGAGCCTGGAGCTCTTGCAGCTGACCCCTGGAGTATTGTGGAACCCTCCCCTGGCGTTGTGGGGGTAGGACGGGTCCCATGTTCACCCTGGCCTGGAATGGCCCCACGGCGCCATTGTATCCTTTAAAGTGGGGATCAAACACACTGTCAAACTCTCTGTGCAGGGCGCGGAACTTATCCCTGATGTCAGGAGGCATGACGTCATCAGGGTCAAGAGCGAGAGGGTCAGAGGACAAGGCTGATCTGGTCGTCGCAACCAGTTTGGGGGGGTCGGCCAGCACAGCAGTGTCGCTGAGTGAGGGGATATATGTTGCGCGAACATGACACAAATGGTCGCTCTTCTGAACCAGCCATGGTTCGCCAGTGAGATTTGGGACACGGATTCTTCCTGACACACCCCGCAGCAAGGTAAGAGTAGGCCATTGGCGTGAGCCTGACTGGTCATGCGAGACGTCCACGTGAGGTTCAATAGCCAGTTCACAGTCCACATCACACAGTTCAGGCAGCAGCTCGAGCTCGATGTACCCCCCGGGCCACACAGTATATTTTTCTGGGGCACGGAGCACGTGTGCGCGCCGCACAGCATGCCTGTCCATAGGTGTCTGGAGGGTGCCGTAGCTGTAGATATCCTCACCCAAACATATCTGGTGTTTGGCTAGTCTGATGGAGACGTTGTTCTTTTCCATGAAAGGAATCCTAGCTAGTATGTCAGAGTCGAGATTTTCAACGACGAGACCCTCGAAGTAGAGGTTGTGGCCGTCTCTCTGGAAGTGTGTCCGTGTCTCTCCTACAACCTTCAAAAGGGATGAGCCATCTGCTTGGAATGCAGACTGTGTACTTCCTGTAACGGTAACACCCAGCCTAGTTGCACATGAGGCCTTCATCATGTTGCTTGTAGCCCCACTGTCAACGGTGAGACGCACAGGGCAGTGACCATGGAATGCATCCAGGTAGGGGGACTGTTTGATCAGTACATGCTTTACGCCACTAGATGGTGTTGTCTCCTCACTAATGCACTTGCCCACCAACTCATCAGTCTCAGTCTGCTCACCCATCACTTGGCGCGATTTAGCCATGAACATTCTGTCTTGGGGGGGCAGGAACGTGCATTTGCTAAGGAAGTGATTATCAGGCCTGCCGGCACATTTGCATAAGGGACATGACTTCCTCAGACGGGCAGGCAGGGCTTACTTTGACCTGGGGAGCTCAGACACGGCCACACGCATAGCATGGGCATCCTCTGAGGCCTGCAGCTCATCTAGTAGTGAATCAAGGGCTTGTGAGATTTCTGGTTTAATGGATGCCAACGTGCGGGACCGCAGTTCAGTGCCATACCTTTGTTTGATGAGCTTTGGCAGATCAGCATGTATGAGGCGGAGCCATGTGAGGACAACAAAGTTCTCAAGTGGGGGCGTTAACTCCTCATCCTCAGTCACAACATGTCCCATGTGGCTGATGCCGGAATCCTTACGCAGTAAGTTGTTGTCAGTAAAAGCCATCAGACGTTGATATAAATCCTCTGGTCTCTCATCAGGTTCCTGTTTGATAGCCGCAAGGTCAATGAAGTGGGCTCCAGTGCACTGAAAGCCGTAATGTAGGCGAATAGCTTGCCATATGCTGTCAATGGAAGTGGAGTTTCTGACAATGCTGTGACAAGAGATGACAGGACATTAATTAGCAATCTGTCCCAGCATGAGCTCCAGCATAGCCACCTTGCGCTCTTTAGTGTGACATTGGGCAGCAGGAATTGGGTCGACGTCATCTGTAAATCCTCGGCATGGAGACGTTTTGGATTTCTTCTCCCATTCTGCACCATTGAGCAGAATTGGGGCAAACTCACCGTCAAGTGACAGTGTGTACAACAGGTTCTGGCGCCAGTTCTCAAAAGAGTTCACAGTTTCAATCTTGGTTAGACACCATTGCTTCGGTGCACTGTGTGAATTAGCCATGCTATGCACTTAGCCACCGTTAGCTCAAATGCGTCTAGTTGTAGACGTCACTACACTGTGATTCCCCTGACAGGGTAGTTACCATTATGATTTCGGTAGTTGATAATATCCTCGGGTCGTATGTTCGGGAAGCGATGCCACCATGCCAGTAATAGAGGACGATACACATGAATCACACAACGCAGGTTGAGTAGTGCGGCAGCAGCCGTTTAGTGTAACAAGACCAGGGTCGAACACGGACACAGAGGAAGTGACGCCTGGTCACTATGACAACCACAAACACTACTGGCGCAGAGCATCTACATTACGTTTGCCACATATCAATTCAATTTTATCAATTTTATTTATAAAGCCCAATATCACAAATCACAATTCACCTCACAGTGCTTTACAGCATACAACATCCCTCTGTCCTTAGGACCTTCGCAGCGGATAAGGAAAAATTCCCCCCAAAAAAACCCTTTAACGGGGGAAACCTCAGGAAGAGCAACTGAGGAGGGATCCCTCTTCTAGGACGGACAGATGTGCAATAGATGTCATACAGGACAGATCAACATAATACATTAACAGTAATCTGTATGACACAATGAGACAGAAAGACAGAGAGAGAGAGATGCAGGACAGATGATAAGGACAGTAGCTTATAACAACATTAATGAAAGTAATAATATTATAATTATGATTCTGGCGATTGTGGTACAATATGTTGAAAGTAAATATTAATATCTGATAGTATATGTATGTGACAATAATCATATGTGTATAATAACAGTAGAAGTATGACATAGAGGAATTCATACCAAACAAGTATGAGTAAACTATATATACAAATTGTATGCCCGAAGGGGATGCTCAATAATAATAAACCCCCCCCAATTCTCCCAACTCCCATCCGCCCTCTACCCAGGGCTGCGACTGAACATCTCCCCCTCCCCCACCCACCTCCTTCCCTGTCCCACAGAAAACACTCTGATGTTCTCACTCACTAAAGCTAATTAAATATTAAATGAATCACAATCAATTAAAAGAAAAATCAATCCTGCCTCTCTATCTCCAAAAGTATACAATTTCATATATAAAGCATTTACAGTGTACATGCATCCAACTCATCATCATAAATAATTATATCGAAGTTATTTATAAAACAGAAGGTGCCTTTTCAACTGCCTTAGATAAGGCCTCTACAGTTTCCTTTGTTACACCACATAATCGTACAATTGATAATTCTAAAGAAAGTACATCCAAAAATAAAGAAAACCAATGGAATATATTAAAGACATTTGGATTTTTCCATCTCATCACTAACATTTTCTTGGCTGCTGTTAAGCTACAAAATAATATTCTTTTCTGATATTTGTTAAGAGTAATAGAAGAGTCGTCGTTTAGCAGTATAATGTTTGGAAGAAAGAGTTATGTAGGTCAACTATCTCGGATATAATATCTACAACCTGCCGCAAAAAGGAGTTAACACCTGGACATTCCCACATCATATGAGTGTATGTACCAATCTCATTAAGAGGACATAAAGAACAAACAGGACTTGTTGGCAACACTTCCTTGGTGATAAATAGAACCTATGGATAACTTTGTAATTGATTAACTGATGATTATAATTATTAGACATTAGAGAAATATTGTTCCACACTCGTTTCCAGTTTATATTTTGTCCATAGTCTTTTAGATCAATATTCCATACTCTAACAATGCCCATGGGAACATACAAATTTTGTTGCAGTTTTTATATATATATGAAACAAGTCCACCAATTCTAGAAAAATGTTGAATTATCTTCACCAACGGATGGATAGGTAAAGCTTGCCCCAATGGTACGCCATATGTATGCATTGCTGTTCTTAATTGTAAATAAAAGTAAAAGGATCCAGGTAAATCAAATGACTGTTTTAATTCTTGGAAAGACTGTAGTCCACTGTCGTTCATTATATCTGAGAGTGTGTGAATTCCTTTTTTATTCCATGGCGGAAAAATAATAGGTTCCCCTTCTATTCTAAATAAATTATTCCTAAAAATTGGTGTATCAATATGCCATTTAGTCTCCCACTGACCCATCACCCAAAAGTTTGCCAAACAAAAACTGAATGGGCAACTAAAAGTCCAAAATGAATACGACAATAAGTATCGGTTAAAGGAGAGAAAATAATATCTTTTAAAGGTATATAATAAGGTATATAACAATAAGAAATATAATCTGTTTTTCCAGATCAATCCAGGGAACATCCAAATCTTGATTCAACCACCAGTTTTTGTTTTTTCCATATAAAGTTAGAGATCTGGCCTTGAATCTTTTCCCAGAAACCAGCTATCGGGGGTAGATGAAGCATATTAGCATAAAAATTTACTCTTGGAAGTATGTTCATCTTTACAATAGAAATGCGAGCAGATAAGGTGTCATTAAATTTGTCCATTTATTTTGATCGTCCTTTATAGAGCTTGATAGCCATTTATACTTCTTCTTAACAATAGCATCCAGCATCCAGAGAAGGATATACAGTACAGGCCAAAAGTTTGGACACACCTTCTCATTCAATGCGTTTTCTTTATTTTCATGACTATTTACATTGTAGATTCTCACTGAAGGCATCAAAACTATGAATGAACACATGTGGAGTTATGTACTTAACAAAAAAAGGTCAAATAACTGAAAACATCTTTTATATTCTAGTTTCTTCAAAATAGCCACCCTTTGCTCTGATTACTGCTTTGCACACTCTTGGCATTCTCTCCATGAGCTTCAAGAGGTAGTCACCTGAAATGGTTTTCCAACAGTCTTGAAGGAGTTCCCAGAGGTGTTTAGCACTTGTTGGCCCCTTTGCCTTCACTCTGCGGTCCAGCTCACCCCAAACCATCTCGACTGGGTTCAGGTCCAGTGACTGTGGAGGCCAGGTCATCTGCCGCAGTACTCCATCACTCTCCTTCTTGGTCAAATAGCCCTTATACAGCCTGGAGGTGTGTTTCGGGTCATTGTCCTGTTGAAAAATAAATGATCGTCCAACTAAACGCAAACTGGATGGGATGGCATGTCGCTGTAGGATGCTGTGGTAGCCATGCTGGTTCAGTGTGCCTTCAATTTTGAATAAATCCCCAACAGTGTCACCAGCAAAACACCCCCACACCATCACACCTCCTCCTCCATGCTTCACAGTGGGAACCAGGCATGTGGAATCCATCTGTTCACCTTTTCTGCGTCTCACAAAGACACGGCGGTTGGAACCAAAGATCTCAAATTTGGACTCATCAGACCAAAGCACAGATTTCCACTTGTCTAATGTCCATTCCTTGTGTTTCTTGGCCCAAACAAATCTCTTCTGCCACGAAGGCCTGATTAACAGTCTCCTCTTAACAGTTGTTCTAGAGATGGGTCTGCTGCTAGAACTCTGTGTGGCATTCATCTGGTCTCTGATCTGAGCTGCTGTTAACTTGCGATTTCTGAGGCTGGTGACTCGGATGAACTTATCCTCAGAAGCAGAGGTGACTCTTGGTCTTCCTTTCCTGGGTCGGTCCTCATGTGTGCCAGTTTCGTTGTAGCGCTTGATGGTTTTTGCGACTCCACTTGGGGACACATTTAAAGTTTTTGCAATTTTCCGGACTGACTGACCTTCATTTCTTAAAGTAATGATGGCCACTCATTTTTCTTTAGTTAGCTGATTGGTTCTTGCCATAATATGAATTTTAACAGTTGTCCAATAGGGCTGTCGGCTGTGTATTAACCTGACTTCTGCACAACACAACTGGTGGTCCCAACCCCATTGATAAAGCAAGAAATTCCACTAATTAACCCTGATAAGGCACACCTGTGAAGTGGAAACCATTTCAGGTGACTATCTCTTGAAGCTCATCGAGAGAATGCCAAGAGTATGCAAAGCAGTAATCAGAGCAAAGGGTGGCTATTTTGAAGAAACTAGAATATAAAACGTTTTCAGTTATTTCACCTTTTTTTGTTAAGTACATAACTCCACATGTGTTCATTCATAGTTTTGATGTCTTCAGTGAGAATCTACAATGTAAATAGTCATGAAAATAAAGAAAACGCATTGAGTGAGAAGGCGTGTCCAAACTTTTGGCCTGTACTGTATATCTAGTCCTTAATACCTGAAATTTGACAGTGTTGGTATCTCTGATTCAAAATTTAATTTGGTCAGGGATGCATTTAATGATAACAAAGCAGATTTATTCAAATTAATTTTATAGCCAGAAATTGACCCAAAATCGTTAAAAATATTAAGAACTATTGGGAGTGATAATGGAACATAATCAAGAAATAATAATAAATCATCTGCATACAGAGCTATCATATGGTTCAAGGCTCAAGTGATAGAGCAAACAGTAGTGGAGATGCTGGACATCCTTGACGAGTGCCTCGAGTGATAGTGTCATAACCAAGAAACGTTGTTAAGTTAATTTAATCAGTTTGTCTTGTGTCTATGTTGATTTGCTGTTTCATTTTGAAAGTTAACTTTCCTCTCGTTTCAGGCAACTTGCTCCTTCCCCTGTGTGTTTTCCCGCTGGTCTGATTGTCTGCCTCGCCCCTGATTGTTTCCATCTGTGCCCTTACCCTGTGTGTATATATTGTCTGTGTCTCCCTTTGTCCTGTGCCAGTTCGTCTTGTCCTTCGGGTCAGAGAACCAGCGTCGTATCCATGCCATTTTGCCATTGCCATTGTCAGGTCTTGATATTTTGATACTTTGTTCATGTTTGTTTTCTGTTTGATTTTCATAGTGATAGTTCAGCCTCAGTAGAGTGATTTTATGTTTGTTTTTTCATAGTGATAGTTCAGTCTCAGTAGAGTGATTTTATGTTTGTTTCTTAGTCTAGCGTTTATTTCCTGGATCATTTTTTGTTCTTAGATTTAGTGTAGGTTTTTCCTCTTTCGAGAGTGATTTTCATTTTGTGTTAAATAAACTTTGATTTTGTACTTTGCCTCTCGAGTCGTGCATTTGGGTTCAGGTCCTTTGTTCGGTCGTGACAGATAGTAAAGGGAAGAGAACACTGACTACCTGTTAGGACCATTGCTGTAGGATTACTATATAAAGTTTTTAACATATTTGAATAATTAGTACCAAAGCCCATATTCTGTAGAGTGTGCCATAAGAATTGCCATTCAAGGTGATCGAAAGCCTTTTCACCATCAACTGACAGCAGTGCACAGGATGATGCTGAATGGATGATGTGAAGAAGTCTTCTTATGTTTTCAGAAGCCATTCTATTTCTAATAAATCCTGTCTGGTCGGATGCACTAATACAGGCAAAGTGGTCTCAAGGCGATGAGCTAAGACCTTAGCATACAGCTTAATATCGCCATTAACAATAGATAGGGGGCACCAATTTGAACAAAGATTAGGATCTTTACCAGACTTGTAGAGCAAGGACATGATTGCTGTAATTTTTTTTCCACCTGTCTGCATTAGTCTTCGTAGCTTAGCGCCACAAAAGGGTGTAAGCTTTTTATGAAGATTGATGCACTGTTAATCTTGCAGTCAAGTATTTTATACCCATACTGTGCGTGGTTGTGACCGTCACCCACCCTCCCTGGAGACTAGCCTGTCAGCCTTTATTGGAAAAACTTCCTAATATAAGCCAGAGAGGGCCGTGATACACCATAATGTGTCAAGGGGAAAGTAAGGGACATGCAGGGCGGATTGAGGGACAGGTGCTTAAGTCCTGAGTTATATGGCGACAGTGCATGCGGAGAAGAAGGAGAAAAAACAAACAAGCAAACAAACAAACAACCAAAAAAAAAACAGGAGGAACAGGCAGTGTAGCTGATGTATTGTGGCCTTGAGGTTGTTGTGCTCCATACAGATTACCAAAAATAAACAAATAAATGTATAATAAAGAAAGAAAAAAAAAACAAAAAAAACAAAAGAGAAGTCTATACTGAACACCAGAAATGTGAGAGTCCTGGTGGTGGAGGAAAGCCTGATTGTGGAGAAGAGTTGCCAGAGCAGTGTGGTAGGTTTGAGAAGCAACTGAGCCCCTTTTGAGTGATCCCCTCGGTTCTTTGCGATGCGTCATGGAGCTGAAGTATCGAACATGCATGCGTGTATTTGAACCCTCCCAGTGTGTTTATGAAAACCATCACCAGGGTCCAGGGCCAGTGTCCCAGCCCCACAGGGGAAGGCGGGCGGTAAGGCACCCCAAGGCCGCAGGAGCGCCCAGACCCCACGGCCAGGGAGCCGCAGAGGCCGCAGGGCACCACGCAGGCCCAAGGACCCGGGGCGGCAATGGCCAGCACCCCCAGAGAGTCAGAGACACACTCCATACGGGTGAGGCAGGAAGGCCCGACCGAGGCGGGGAGAGAGGAGCAGGGAGAGACGGGGAGAGGGGGGAGGGAGGAGGGAGGGGGAAGGGCGGGGGGGGGGGCACATCCACCCTGCACCACCAGGGGCGGAAACAGCCACCCAGGAGGGACAGGCCACGCCGCCCCAGGCCCAGGGAACACAAGGAGACCCCATCACCCCCAGGCACACAGGGCGAGCAGTCCAGATGCACCCGCCCCCCAGGGGAAACCGCCCGGCCCCACGATCCCCCACAGAGCCAGGGAGCAGGCCCGGATTCAAGGGAGAGAGGGTGCACCTAACACATGCTTAAGGCCTTGAATTCTGATGAACCGCTGTGGTATATTGTGGTGAGAGAGACAGAGGGATTAGGGGTTACATCATTAACAGAAACACGTTACATATTACACAACAGTTTTTCTTGAGTTGTAATATTTATATGTACAGTTGGCATATGCTCACAGGCTGAGTGGCACTACACAGACACGTTTAGTGAGTGGATGAATGGTGACCATTTTTCTGTAAAGTACGTTAATTGGTTTCTGTGGCTTGCAGATATTTTCTCCAGCGAAATATGCTCTGCAAGGAGATTCAGCCAATGGTTGATGTTGAGGGTCTGTTTATCTTTCCAATTGACTAGGATTGTTGTCTTGGCGATGGCGAGAGCTACAAGAAGAGAATTGCAGTGGCTGTTTGGGAGGTCAATTGTCTTCAGGTCACCAATTAAGCACAGGTTGGGAGATAATGGGATCCTGCAGTCCAAAATGGAGGAGAATTTTTGAGTGACTGTTGACCAGAAGTGCTGGATGGGTGAACATAACCAGAGGGCATGAAAGTAGGTGTCTGCAGTGTTCTGAGTACACTGAGTGCATATGTCAGATTGACTGAAGCCCATTCTATTCATCTTTTGTTGGGTGATGTGTGTTCTGTGGAGTACTTTAAATTGGAGAAGTTGTATATTAGTGTTTCTTGTCATCTTAAATGTATTTTTGCATATCTGAGTCCAGAAGTCAGGGTCCGGTGATATACCCAGCTCCTTTTCCCATTTTGAAATTGGTAAATGTATAGAACTGGTCTCTGGCAGTAATTTACAAGTCTTAGAAAGGTTATTTTTATTTCTCAGAGAAAGCTTTGTAATATGTTTGGCACTGGAATTCTCTTCTTGATTGTTTTTATCAATTGTAAATATTGTAGAAAATTTCTATTTCTTATTTCAAAAGTTTGAAATAAGTTTGTGTATGTCATAAGTATATTGTCTTGGAAAAGGTGATGGATATGAGTTACTCCCTTCATCTCCCATGTGCTAAAATGGAGAGATCTTTTGTTAATTTCAAATCCGGGTTGTGCCAAATTGGAGATAGCAAGCAAGGTTCTATTTGAGAGTTTGTGATTTCTAGTGTTTTCCACCAGGCAGACAAGGTGAAGCAATCATTGGGTTATTAAAACAGTTATGACGTCTGAGTGTAGTGGTGATAAATGGGAGGTCGGAGAGTTTTATGTTGTTGCAGTCCGCCTGTTCTAGTTCGAGCCAGGAGTTGTAGTCTTCGTTAGGATATAACCATTTGAAAAGGTATTGTAGCTGGTTAGCTAAATAATAATGTGAAAAGTTAGGAGCGTCCAATCCCCCTTCCAATTTGTTTTTCTGAAGGGTGCTTAGGCTAATTTTTGCTGTTTTGTTCTTTGAGTAGAATTTTATAATTGCAGAATCTAATGACAGGAGCCATTTTGATGTGGGTTTGAATGGAATCATGGAAAAAAAATAATTAATTTGGGGTAGAATTTTCATTTTAACTGTGGCTATTTGTCCTAGAAGGGAGATGGGAAGATTATTCCAGCGCTTCAGGTCACCACAGATCTTATCTAGCAGCGGGCTAAAGTTCAGGTGGACCAGGTCTGATAGTTTGGGTGAAATATTTATGCCAAGATATCTCATGTTGCCCACAGGGAAAGAAAATTTTTGGTCTGCAGGATTCCAGGAGTTCTCCGTTATTGGCAGTATTGTGGATTTGGACCAGTTGATGGAGTAGTCGGAAAGTTTAGAAAAATTTGTTATGAGATTAAATACTTCATGTAAAGACGATTCCGGTTCTTGTAGATAAATTTCGTTGGCATATAGATTAATTTTGTGCTCTGAATTGGCAGAATGGATACCTATGATCTTGCTGTTCTGACGGACTGCCATAGCCAATGGTTCAATGAATATTGCAAACAGTAGAGGTGAGAGTGGGCACCCTTGTCTTGTTCCTCTCTGCAAAGTGAAACTTTGAGATGTGATCCCGTTCGTGGTGACTGTGGCCTTAGGGGAATTATATAAGGCGGATACCCACTGGATAAATGACTCTCCAAAGCCAAATCCACTCAGGGTGGCAAATAGGAAGGATCAGTTGACCTTGTTGAAGGCTTTTTCTGCATCAAGTGACAAAATAATTGCTTTCGTGTTGCCGCGTTGTACTTTACTCATCAGATTAAGAACTCTTCTGACGTTATTACTTGAGTGTCTGCCATTAATGAATCCTGTTTGATCATTACGAATTATTGATGCGATTATTTTCTCCAGCCTAGAAGCGAATGCCTTTGAGATCATTTTGACATCACTACTGATTAGTGATAGAGGACGATAGCTAGAAGGAAGTGTGGGGTCTTTGTCTGGCTCGTCTCGTACTCGTACTCATCGTCCTCCGCTTATCAGGGTCTGGGGGTCGCGGGGGCAGCAGCCTCAGCAAAGAAGGCTAGGGAGACAGTCCTCTCCCCAGCCACTTCCGTCAGCTCTTCTGCGGGAACCCCGAGGCGTTCCCAGGCCAGCCGGGTGATGTAGTCCCTCCAGCATGTTCTGGGGCGGCCCCAAGGTCTCCTCCCGGTTGGACATGCCCGAAACACCTCCCAAGGGAGGCGTCTGGAAGCCATCCTTGCCAGATGCCCAAACCACCTCAACTGGCTCCTCTCGATGTGGAGGAGCAGCGGCTCTACTCCGAGTCCCTCCCGTATGTCCGAGCTCCTCACCTTATCCCTAAGGCTGAGCCCAGCCACCCTGCGGAGGAAACTCATTTCGGCCGCTTGTACTCATGATCTCATTCTTTCGGTAACTACCCAGAGCTCGTGACCATAGGTGAGGGTTGGAACGTAGATCGACCGGTAAATTGAGAGCTTCGCTTTCTGGCTAAGCTCCCTCTTCACCACAACGGACCGGTTAAACGCCTGCATCACTGCTGACGTCGCCCCAGTCCGCCTGTCAATCTCCCCCTCCATCCTACCCTCACTTGTGAACAAGACCCCGAAATACTTAAACTCCTCCACCTGAGGAAGGACCTCCCCCCTGACCTGGAGCGGGCAATCCACCCTTTTCCGGCTGAGGACCATGGCCTCAGACTTGGAGGTGCTGATTCTCATCCCAGCCGCTTCACACTCGGCTGCGAACTGCCCCAGCGAGAGCTGGAGGTCACTGTTCGATGGAGCTAGGAGGACCACGTCATCCGCAAAAAGCAGGGACTAGATCCTCCCGTCACCAAACCTGACACCCTCCACCACTCGACTGCGCCTAGAAATTCTGTCCATAAAAGTTATGAACAGAACCAGTCACAAAGGGCAGCCCTGGCGGAGTCCAACCCTCACCGGGAACAGGTCCAACTTACTGCCAGCCACGCGAACCAGACTCATGCTCCTTCGGTACAGGGACTGGATGGCCCTTAGCAAGGGGCCACCAACCCCATACTCCCGGAGCACCCCCCACAGGATGCCCCTGGGGACATGGTCGTAAGCCTTCTCCAAATCCACAAAACACATGTGGACTGGTTGGGCAAACTCCCATGCCCCCTCCAGCACCCTGGCGAGGGTAAAGAGCTGGTCCACGGTTCCATGTCCGGGACGAAAACCACATTGCTCCTCCTCAATCTGAGGTTTAACTATCGACCGGACCCTCTTCTCCAGCACCCTGGAGTAGACCTTACCGGGTAGGCTGAGGAGTGTGATCCCCCTGTAGTTGGAACACACCCTCTGGTCCCCTTACTTGAAGATGGGGACCACCACCCGGTCTGCCACTCCAGAGGCACTGCCCCCGATGTCCACGCAATGTTGCAGAGGCGTGTCAGCCAGGACAGCCCTACAACATCCAGAGCCTTGAGATATCCAGGACGAATCTCATCCACCCCCGGGGCTCCGCCGCCTCGGAGTTGTTTCACTACCTCAGCAACTTCTGCCCCAGAAATTGGATGACCCACCCCCGAGACCCCCATCTCTGCTTCCTCACTGGAATACGTGTTGGTGGGATTGAGGAGCTCCTCAAAATATTCCTTCCACCGCCCGACAATGTCCCCAGTTGACGTCAGCAGCTCCCCGCCCCCACTGTAAACAGTGTGAGCAAGTTGCCGCCTTCCCCCCCGAGGCACCGGACGGTTTGCCAAAACCTCTTGGGAGCCGATCGATAGTCTTCCTCCATGGCCTCACTGAACTCCTCCCACGGCCGAGTTTTTGCCTCCACGACTGCCGCCGCTGCGCTCCGCTTGGCGGAGACCCACGGACCAACCATGCCCTGTAGGCCTCCTTCTTCAGCCTGACGGCTCCCCTCACCTCTGGTGACCACCAGCGGGTTCAGGGATTACCGCCACGACTGGCCCCAGCGGCCTTGTGACCACAGCTCGCAACCGCCGCCTTGACAATGGCAGAGCAGAACAAGGCCCATTCGGACTCAATGTCCCTCTCTGCCCTCGGGACACGGTCAAAGCTCTCCTGGAGGTGGGAGTTGAAGATCATCTGGACAGGTTCTTCCGCCAGGCGTTCCCAGCAGACCCTCACTGTTCATTTGGGCCTGCCAGGTCTGCGCAGCATCTTCCCCCACCATCTGATCCAACTCACCACCAGGTGGTGATCAGTTGACAGCTCTGCTCCTCTCTTCACCCGAGCGTCCAGAACATATGGCCGCAGGTCATATGATACGACTACAAAGTCGATCATTGAACTGCGACCTAGGCTGTCCTGGTGCCATGTGCACCGATGGACATCCTTATGTTTGAACATGGTGTTAGCTATGGCCAAACTGCGATCCGCACAGAAGTCCAGTAACTGAACACCACTCGGATTCAGATCAGGCAGGCCGTTCCTCCCAATCACGCACCTCCAGGTCCTGCTGTCATTGCCCACGTGAGCGTTGAAGTCCCCCAGCAGAACAATGGAGTCCCCGGTCGGGGCACTGTCTAGCACCCATCCCAGGGACTCCAAAAAGGGTGGGTATTCTGAACTGTTGTTCAGTGCATAAGCACAGACAACAGTCAGGACCCGTTCCCCGACCCGAAGGCGCAGGTAAGCAACCCTTTCGTCTACTGGGGTAAACCCCAACGTCCAGGCAGAGAGTCTGGGGGCTATCAGAAAGCCCACCCCGGCCCTCCGCCTTTCACCCGGAGCAACTCCAGTGAAGGAGAGAGTCCAACCCCTCTCAAGGACTAGGGTTCCAGAGCCGGAGCTATGTGTCGAAGTGAGGCCGACTATATCTAGCCGGTAGCACTCAACCTCTTCCACAAGCTCCAGCTCCTTCCCCGCCAGAGAGGTGACATTCCATGTCCCAAGAGCCAACTTCTGTAACCAAGGATCGGACAGCCAAGGCCCCCGCCTTGGTCTGCTGCCCAATCCACAATGCACCAAACCCTTCTGGATCCCTCTGCGGGTGGTGGGCCTGCAGGGGGACGAGCCCATGTAGCCGGTTCGGGCTGGGCCCGGCCGGACCCCATGGGCGAAGGCCCAACCACCAGGCGCTCGCCCACGGGCCCCAACCCCAGGCCTGGCTCCAGGGCGGGGCCCCGGTAACCCTCCGGGCTGGGTACATGTGTCCTTGTTTGTATCCATCATGGAGGGTCTTCTGAACTGGCTTTAGTAATAATTTGATTGCTGCTGTATTCATGTGAGGCCTTATACCTCTGTTCTTTTTGATCTCTGTCACTGTCCTGAAGAAAAGTGGTGCTAATATTGTCCAGAAATGTTTTTAAATTTGGCAGGAAAGCCGTCTGTTCCTGGAGCCTTACCTGTTGGCATTTTGTCTAATGCACTCTCTAGGTCATTCATAGTCAGGGGAGTGTCTAAGATGTTTCTGTGTTCAGTGGATAATTGAGGTAAATTTAGGTTATCGAGAAAAGCCTGAATATCTTCTGGGTTTGGATTATTTACTGTTGAATATAAGTTATGGTAAAAAGTATAGAAAATCTGATTAATCTCCTGAGGAGATTGTGTGTAATTGCCGGACGGCCCCTGGATTGTTGATGTGAGAGATTTTTCTTTATTGCGTTGGAGCTGATTAGCCAAAAATTTTCTTGATTTGTTACTGTGTTCAAAGTTATTATATCTTAGCTGCTGTATGATAAATTCAGTTTTCTTTGATAGAATATTGTCCAGTTGCGATTTTGTACAGTGTAATTGGCTCCATACTTGATCACTTGGATTGTTTGCATATTCCTGTGTTAGCTGTTTAATTTTTTCCTCAGTGTTTCTTTCTGCTTGCAATTCCCGTTTCTTCTTGTAGGAGGAGAATGATATATTTTTTCCTCTGATTACTGCCTTCCCAGCTTCCCATATTAAAGAAGGAGATAAATTTGGAGAGTCATTATCTTCAAGAAAGTTTGCCCACTCCCGTCTCACCATTTTGTCAAAGTCTGGGTCTTTAAGTAAAGAGATATTAAAGCGCCATGTCGGGGACCGTTTATAGATGGTTTCTATTTGCAGATTGAGTGATATTGGTGCATGGTCGCTGATAATGATTGGGTGTATTTTTGTGGTAACTTTTTGTGAGATGGAGTTATTTAAGAGAAAAAAGTCAAGTCTTGAAAATGAGTGATACACAGGAGAGAAGAAAGTATATTCCCTCTTCGGTGGGTATTTGCCAAGCCCAAAATCATCCATATATTCCTGTATTACCTTAGCCGATTGTGATTGCTTTGTGTGTACTGAGTTACTAGATCGGTCTAATGATGAATTTAGGACTGTGTTAAAGTCTCCTCCAATTATAGTTGTCGAGCTGTCTGATAGGTTAGATAGTAGAGAGAAGACAGTGTGAAAGAAGACTGGATCATCATTATTAGGGGCATACAGACTAACGATTGTATATAATTTGTTAAAGATTGTTGCCTGAATAATGATGTAGTGGCCTTCTGGGTCTGTAACCGTGCTGTTTAAGGTAAATGGTAGTCTCTTGTGGACCATGATAGAGACACCTCTTTGTCTGCTGTTATAACAGGATGAAAAAATTTGATTAAAATTTGGATCTTTAACAGATTTTTCTTCTGACTTTAGTAAGTGGATTTCTTGTAGGAGGAAAAATATCTGTTTTCAATTTTGTGACAAAGTCCATCACTTTAATTTTTTTTTGCCTGTGAGAGAATGCCATGTACATTCCAGGATACCAAGTTTAACTGTGACATTAACAAAGTCGGGGTTCTATCATACTGTGTGTGGATATGGAGAATAATCTGTGTGTGTTTCTATGTGAGTTTCTATCTGCATGAATTTTGCATGAGTAGATGTAATTGTTAAATGTATGTGTTACAGTCAACCGATGTGTCATGGTGAAGCACCGCACCGAGTTATGGAGCAGAGCATTAGAATATATACAAGCATATTAAACAACCAGAAGCACCTGAGCCTTGAAGTATTCACAAACCTGAAAAACAAAGGCATTACATGGAGTGTATGTGTGTGTGAGGTGAGGGAAGGGGAATGAGTGAGAAGGAAAGGGGGAGAGGGGGGAGGCACGGAGACATGGAGGAGGGAAGAAAAGAGAAGAAAGGGGAGAATTCTGGGTGGAGTATGTGAAGTGTACGTTCACACCTTGTGAGATTTTTGTTTTTTCCTTTTTTCCTTTTCACTAGTTCAGTGTTGTGTTCATTATATATACATACAGTACAGGCCAAAAGTTTGGACACACCTTCTCATTCAATGCGTTTTCTTTATTTTCATGACTATTTACATTGTAGATTCTCACTAAAGGCATCAAAACTATGAATGAACACATGTGGAGTTATGTACTTAACAAAAAAAGGTGAAATAACTGAAAACATGTTTTATATTCTAGTTTCTTCAAAATAGCCACCCTTTGCTCTGATTACTGCTTTGCACACTCTTGGCATTCTCTCCATGAGCTTCAAGAGGTAGTCACCTGAAATGGTTTTCCAACAGTCTTGAAGGAGTTCCCAGAGGTGTTTAGCACTTGTTGGCCCCTTTGCCTTCACTCTGTGGTCCAGCTCACCCCAAACCATCTCGATTGGGTTCAGGTCCGGTGACTGTGGAGGCCAGGTCATCTGCTGCAGCACTCCATCACTCTCCTTCTTGGTCAAATAGCCCTTACACAGCCTGGAGGTGTGTTTGGGGTCATTGTCCTGTTGAAAAATAAATGATCGTCCAACTAAACGCAAACCGGATGGGATGGCATGTCGCTGCAGGATGCTGTGGTAGCCATGCTGGTTCAGTGTGCCTTCAATTTTGAATAAATCCCCAACAGTGTCACCAGCAAAACACCCCCACACCATCACACCTCCTCCTCCATGCTTCACAGTGGGAACCAGGCATGTGGAATCCATCTGTTCACCTTTTCTGCGTCTCACAAAGACACGGCGGTTGGAACCAAAGATCTCAAATTTGGACTCATCAGACCAAAGCACAGATTTCCACTTGTCTAATGTCCATTCCTTGTGTTTCTTGGCCCAAACAAATCTCTTCTGCTTGTTGCCTTTCCTTAGCAGTGGTTTCCTAGCAGCTATTTGACCATGAAGGCCTGATTCGCGCAGTCTCCTCTTAACAGTTGTTCTAGAGATGGGTCTGCTGCTAGAACTCTGTGTGGCATTCATCTGGTCTCTGATCTGAGCTGCTGTTAACTTGCGATTTCTGAGGCTGGTGACTCGGATGAACTTATCCCGAGAAGCAGAGGTGACTCTTGGTCTTCCTTTCCTGGGTCGGTCCTCATGTGTGCCAGTTTCGTTGTAGCGCTTGATGGTTTTTGCGACTCCACTTGGGGACACATTTAAAGTTTTTGCAATTTTCCGGACTGACTGACCTTCATTTCTTAAAGTAATGATGGCCACTCATTTTTCTTTAGTTAACTGATTGGTTCTTGCCATAATATGAACTTTAACAGTTGTCCAATAGGGCTGTCGGCTGTGTATTAACCTGACTTCTGCACAACACAACTGATGGTCCCAACCCCATTGATAAAGCAAGAAATTCCGCTAATTAACCCTGATAAGGCACACCTGTGAAGTGGAAACCATTTCAGGTGACTACCTCTTGAAGCTTATGGAGAGAATGCCAAGAGTGTGCAAAGCAGTAATCAGAGCAAAGGGTGGCTATTTTGAAGAAACTAGAATATAAAAGATGTTTTCAGTTATTTGACCTTTTTTTGTTAAGTACATAACTCCACATGTGTTCATTCATAGTTTTGATGCCTTCAGTGAGAATCTACAATGTAAATAGTCATGAAAATAAAGAAAACACATTGAATGAGAAGGTGTGTCCAAACTTTTGGCCTGTACTGTATATATATATATATATATATATATATATATATATATATATATGTACATATATGTATATATATTATATATATGTACATATATATGTCATGAACATGCTAACATTTAAGTACAACATTCAAAGGGGCAATAAGCGGAATTCATCATTTTTAGAATTAAGGAATAAAAAAATTGCTATGAGAAGGAATAGTGGTGTTATTTCATCTGGACTATAGCGATACAAAATACAGATCACAAACCAACCAACCCCCCCCCTTATAAAACTTATAAAACCTCAATGCTCTGAATCATGTTAAAACAACAACAAATCAAATACAACAATTAGTGTCTGGGTCGGTGTAGTTGGGTTAACCCAGGTGGAGGGAGTTGCCCAGGTGGGAAGATGCAGGGAATGTGTGTATGCGTGTGCATACACATTGGTGGTGTGTAGACATGCGTGTGAGAGAATGAAGGAGTGTGTGTGTGTGTGTGTGTGTGTGTGTGTGTGTGTGTGTGTGTGTGTGTGTGTGTGTGAGTGAATAAGAGTGTGAGTGAGTGAGTGAGTGAGTGAGCGAGTTGTGTTGTCCTACCCATGTGGAGAAAGTGGGAGGTGGACGGAGTTTGCTGCTGGTTGGGGCTGATGGAGCCCTCAGACTGTCGTCCTCTCTGGCAGACAGTGTCATGGGCAGCCAGGGTGACCCACGGCAACCCTGTCACCTGAGCCACCGCCAGTCAGGTAGTCTTTAGTGAGCTACAGTGCACTGATGGTCGTCCTCAGGAACCTTACTGCTGAAGACTCTGCACCTGGTAACTCATAGACGGTGGTCTGTAGGAATTCCCAAGTAGGGGAGCATTGCTTGGGGTAGTTGATGTCGTAAACATAGAATGATTTATAGCAGACATCAACTGCCGCAAGCAATGTCCTCTGTTCCTGAGCCTCACCGTTGAAAACAAAAAAACCCCTGAGAGATAGCATTGTCCTGTCCTAGAACTAGGACGAATGGTTCTGGTCTTGTTTTCCCGGCTTGATGGAGATACTCTGGCATGTTGGTTCCAACCTGTGAACAAAATAACAGATTCCAGTCAAGAGGGAGGAACTTTCATAATTTTACTGAAATAAATGTTAAGTCAATTGGGGGAAGTTTAATACTCCTCACAGGGGTACAGGATCATTGTTATTTTGACATGGATTACATGGGGAAAGTAAAACATTGCCTTCAAGTGTCCCTTACATTTTACGAACAGTTCAGTATTTATAATAATTCATTGCATTTATATAGCGCTTTTCATGACACCCAAAGCACCTGACTCTTCTCATTCACACACGTGGAGAAGCAGTGATCAAACAGCGCCAGTGTCCTCTCTGTTCACACAGACACAGACACACACACACACACACACACACACATACACACACACACAAACCAATGGCGGTCAGCTACCATGTAAGGTACCGCCTCAGCCCATTGGGAGCAATTCAGGGTTCAGTGTCTTGCCCAAAGTCACTCTGACATGCACACAGGAGTCAGGATTTGAACCACCAGGACACCTGCTCTGCCTCCTGAGCCACAGTTGACCCTTTTATACTTACGGGTTTCTTGTCGATGAAATAGGTCTTTGCCTCATCCAAAGTGGGACGGGTGCTGTTCTTTGCTACTTTGTAGCTGGATCCAGGGAGAAGATAGGGAACGATCTGCAGGGCCACATCCCCCTTCATGTCTGAAAGGCAAAGTCATGGTTCTAGTGACATTAATTAAGCAATTTTTTACAAATATTTTTATTTGTTTCACTGTAAAGCTGCTCTCACAATATGTTCATATACAAACATATTGTGAGAGCAGCTTTACAGTGATTACTGAGATACTGTGAAAAACAAGGTTTACCTAATGTCAGTCAAATTATGCTGTTTATAAAACCTGAATATCATAAAATGGGGGAAAACTAAAATATCTACAGCTTAAATTAGCTTCTTGAGTTTCTTTAAATGTATCCCACCATTGCAAAGCCAGTGTGATTTGTAGGCATCATAAGATCAAATAGGTTGCATACTCCCAAGCCAACACAACTGCTCTGTGCCCTGAAAGTTAAGGTTAGAGGCTGTGGGCTGCAATGAAAACATTAAATGCAACTATCAGACCTTCTTGCAAAAATATTGCAGAACAAATTCTCAATGAATGTGGTTCTTTTCTTCTCCTGCCTTCCAGATGATATGGAATTGTATTGGAAAAAAAGCAATGCCAGTTGCTTTTATTGCCTAACAAGTTGGTTGTGTGGAAAGGAGAAATGAGTAGAGACAGATGCTTACTGAAGAGTATCATTTCAGAAACTCAATAAAATAAATGAGGAACACTAGATGGGGTCAGATGTTTTTTTAACAGCCAATGAAATTTCAAATTGAATGAATATGCTCAGAGAAAGGGAGATTTATTTTATTATAGTTTTTTTAAAAAGATTATTGGCAATTTGTGTCTTTGATAGAGACCTCACTGTTGCCTTTGCTGACAAAATGTCACTTTCAAAAATATTAAGCCATTTGTTATCATTTTTTAAAAGATTTTAAAAGATTTTTAAAATACAGGGGGCCTTGAGAAATAAAAGGGCAGAATGTAATCATGGTTTGTTCTATTTCTCACCACCCCAGACAAAGGGGGCTTGAGAAAAGATGAAAGATGGTGGTTAATTTAAAAAAACAACAAAACAAAACAATGTCCATCCCTGTCAGATTCTACATTTTGCATCATTTTTTTTTTTTTTTTACCTCTGTTAGACAATACAGCCTCTATGTCCTTTTCAGATTCATAGCTGCTTTCAGTCACTCCAATGAGATATGGCTAATGCTCAGTGATCCTAAATGAGAGACACCTAAGCTAATTAGACCATTAGACCTTATATACTTTGAATATAAAGTATCTGCTGTCAGTCACACTCCGTGATGGCATTTGTGACTATGACATTCACCCTTAATGTGCATATTAAATCCTGATGTTCTTCTTTTCAGATTTACTCTGAAGCTACAGAGCAAAAAAGCTACATAGCTAGATTTCAATATGCTATATACAGTATTCAAACAAAGAAAACATACCTGAAAGGACTGTTGTGATGTAGGTTGATGATCCCTTCATTAACGTTGCAAATTCTTTTAAATATAGTCTAAAGAGACAGATTTTTTTTTCTCTTGAATTTAGGTTACTGGGACACAGGAAACTTGTCTTTCAGCGGTAGTCCCTTGGGGTTTGTGTTCTCAGCATCAAAGCACTGCAAGTAGGAGCTACAGAAGAATTAGCACAGTTTTATTAAACAAACTTGTTTTTTTGGCTTTATTGTCAAGCTTACTAGCCAGCAGGTAAACTAAACAACAAATGAATTGATGTTAGCAAGTAGTCATTACAATTGCTATATTCACAAAGTATGGTAAAAGTTTGATTAGAGTAAAAAGTGTCTCTTTCACCTAAAAACACAGATAATAAAGGATTAGTTTGGATTCCATCTTAATAAAATATTCACATGCCATACATTGAGAACTACTGAGCATTCCTAGCATCAATACTGACTGCAAAGCACTCCCTACATAATACTTTAACTCAGTTTTCGATTTGTGCTCAAGTTCTCTTCCAGATTTACAGCAGTTTTTATTAAAAACCTCCCTCTATATGCCTACACAGACAGAGGAGCAGAGCTGTCAACTGATCAGATTGCGGGTGAGGCCCCTGTCAGTGGGATAGTGGGATCTTCAACTCCCACCTCTGGAAGAATTTTTTTTCATGCATCCCGGGGTTGGGGACATGGAATCCAAGTGATCCATGTTCAAAGCCGCCATTGTTGAGGTGGCTGCTAGGAGCTGTGGTTAGAAGGATGCTGGTGCCTGTCGACGGCAACCTAAGAACCTGCTGGTGGACACTAGCAGTGAGGGAGGCCGTCAGGCTGATGGAGGAGGCCTTTCGGGTCTGGCTGGCCCAGGGGTCACCTGAAGCAGCAGATGCTTACCGGCTGCAGCTGTGGCGGTCACTGAATCAAAAACCCGGGTGTGGGGATATCATCGAGCTGTGTTAGGAGCATTTTGAGGAACTCCTGCACCTGGCTCTCTCTTCCTCCATGGAGGAGGCAGAGCCTGAAGACTCGGGGGACCTCTTGCCCATATCTCTGGCAGAGGTTGCTGAGGTAGTCAAAAGGCTCCCCAGCGGCAAGATGCAAGATGTGGATGAGATTCACTCTGAGATGCTGAAGGCTCTGGACATGGTTGAGCTGTCTTGGCTGATATGCCTTTTCAGTGTGATGTGGTGGTCAGATATGATGCCTGCAGAATGGCAAACTGGGGTGGTGGTCCCCATTTTCAAAAAAGGGGACCAGAGGGTGTGCTCCAGTTACTGGGGTATCATACTACTAAGCCACTCAGGAAAAGTTTACTCCAAGGTGCTGGAAAGAAGGCTCCAACCGATCAATGAACCTTGGATTCAGGAGGAGCAATGCGAATTCCATCCTGGCTGTGGAACAGTGGACCTGCTCTTTTCCATTGCAAGGCTGCTGAGGGGACGTGGGAGTTTGCCCATCCAGTCTACATGTCTTTTGTGGACTTGGAGAAGGCTTACGACCTTGTCACTCGCAGAGTTTTGTGGGGGGTACAGATTACAGGGTACCGGGGTTGCTGCTACAAGCCATCAGGGCCCTATATTATCTAAGTAAGAGCTGCATCAGTATACTTGGTGTAAAGTTAAACACATTCTCGGCGAGTGTTGGCCTCCGCCAGGGTTGCCCCTTGTCACTGCTCCTGTTTGTGATATGCATGGACAGGATCTCACGGAGTAGCTGGGGGGAGGAAGGGGTCCGGTTTGGGGACCTCAGAACTGCATCTCTGCTTTTTGCAGCTGATGTGGATCTGTTGGCTTCATCACACTGCGACCTCCAGCATGTGCTGGGGAGTTTTGCAGCCAAGTGTGAAGCAGTCAGGATTAGAGGCAGCACCTCCAAATCTGAGGCCATGGTTCTCTGCCAGAAACTGGTGAATTGCCCATTCCAGGTTGGGAGAGAGTTACCATCTCAAGCAAGGGAGTTTAGGTATCTCTCAGTCTTGTTCATGAGTGAGGGTAGAATGGAGCGTGAGATAGATCACTGGTTTGGTGTGGCTTCTGCAGTGATATGGGTACTGCGCTGGACTGTCGTGGTGAGGAGGGAGCTGAGCTGGAAGGCAAAGCTTTGGATTTACTGGTCTTTCTACATCCCAACCCTCACCTATGGTCATGAGCTCTGGGTAGAGACAGAAAGAATGAGATCGCATATACAAGTGGCTGTAATGACTTTCCTCCATGGGGTGGCTGGGCGTAGCCTTAGAGATAGGGTGAGGAGCTTGGACATCTGGAGGGAGCTCAGAGTAGAGCTGCTGCTTCGCGTCAGAAGGGGTTAGTTGAGGTGGTTCGGGCATCTGATCAGGATGCCTTCCATTAGAGGTGTTCCAGGCATGTGACACTGGTAGGAGGTCCTGGGGTAGACCAAGAACACACTAGAGAGACTACATATCTCATCTAACCTGGGACACCTTGAGGTCCCCCAGGAGAAGCTTGAAAGCATTGCTGCGGAGAGAGACATCTGGGGTGCTTTTCTTGGGCTGCTGCCCCTACAACCTGACCCTGGATAAGCAGAAAATGGATGGATGGATGGACTGATGACACTGACTGTAAATCTGGAACACTGAAGAAGGCTCGCACACTGCAGGGCTCCTGTTAAGTGAATTTATTTCACCTCGTGATGATAACGTTTTGAGCCTCCACTCTTCATCAGATCAGAGGGTAGCTGACGATCTGATGAGCCCTGCAGGAGCCCTGTAGTGTGTGAGCCTTCTTCAGTGTTCCAGTCACACTTTTTGTTGGAGCAGCGCGCATCACTGAATCGGTTATGTGAAAACTGAGAGTAAGTTAACCCTCATCATCTTTCATCTTCCTACTCCAAAAAAACCCCTATGGGAAGGGTATGTTGAAAATTTCAAGGGGGCGCTATAGAGGCATTTTGTCACCCCCCATGGGCGACGCCCCTATCAGATGTATGAGCTCGCCATTTTTGACCTGTGTATCAATTTCATGTGAATATGATGTCGCTGAAGCCATCAAAAAGCCAAACATGTTTGGTGGCGAGGGCAACATCATAGTAGTCACACCCCTTGACACAGAGAAAAGCTTTTAATAACTTTTGATCAGCATGGTCTCATGGGCTGAGGCTGCCGAGCAACCAGGGGCTGCGGGGAGACCCAGAGCAGGCATGGATTGGTGGTGTAAATGTGGGGCTTACTGACTACTTTATTAGGTACACTTGTGCAACCTAATACAAGTCAATACAACAGCTCTGCCACACATTCTACGTTTACAAAGCTTTTACTTTTTCAGCTTTTGTCAGAAAGGTGATTATTCTACTTTATTATTGAGGTCGTAGTGGGTGGTGTTGGTGTACTGGAGTGCAATATATTTAAAAGTGTTCCTAATATTTTGTCTTCCTCAATTAGACAAAATTAGGAGGCCACCTCAGTACACCACCACCATTCACTATGACCTCAGTAATAAACAAACTTGAGTCATCACTTTCTAGACGATGTCAACAATAACCGAAAAATTTATAAGCTTCAGGGAAAAAATCATGGTATAGTCATTCTACTGGATTGCATTAGATTACACAGGTGTACACAAAGTGGCCAGTGACTGTATGTTACATACATACAGATTTCCTCAAATAGTAGCCAGGGCCACTATTAACAAAATAATAGTTTGGGACCAGGCTAAAAATAGGGGCAGGCTACTATTTGAAGGAGGCTTTCAATTAAAAAAATAAAAAAATAAAAAAATCACAGCCAAATTTGAAAATACAAATACTGTATTTTTTTTATTTAAACAGTAGAAATATTTATGTAAACTTGTCTTTACAGTAAAAATGAATATATTCTATATAATATTACAAAGAAAGTACTGTATTATTTATTGTAACAACCTTTACATTAACAGTAAAAATAGTTAGGGACCTCGGCTGAAAGGCGAGAACCCTATTGTTCTTGTAAGGTTTATTATTATTATTATTATTGTTATTAGGGACCTCGGCTGAAAGGCGAGGACCCTATTGTTCTTGTAAGGTTTATTATTATTATTATTAGGGTTCTAACCCCAAAGGGGTAGAACCCTTCTAAAATTGTACCGGTTTATTATTATTATTATTTTTTGTTGTCTGCTGCTTGAGCTCAAATTCCTGTGAGCTGGAATGAGCCAGAAACCTGAAACTTGGCCCAATGATTGGAAATGATGTGCATCAACTTTTATTAAAATATGAGCCCAGTTGGCCACATGGTGGCGCTGTAATTAAGGCTTAAAAATGACTTTTTTGGGAGGCCACGCCCCTCACACCATAAGTCCGAATGACTTGAAACTTGACACACAGGTCCAGCTCAATGTGCTCTACAAAAAAGCCTCAAGGATCATTAAGCTCCGCCTACTAAATTTTTTGCTAATTTGCATAATTTGAAAAACAGTAAAGTGACATAAACTTTTACAATTTTAAATCAATCAACACCAAACTTGGTACACGGCTTTGGGGGATGACACGACACATTTCTTTCATAAATGAACCAGATTGGTCAAAAAACATGGCCGCCACGGACCAATGAATCGTTGCTGTGGGCGGAGCTTAGAATTGATTGGCCATAACTTCCACACCCTTTGACCTATCATCACCAAACTTGGTGGGTGGGTCCACAATGAGACTTGGAAGCTGTCTTCCAAAGCATTTTGAGCTCAGCCTATAGGGGGCGCTATAAATGCCACACATCTGTATCTCAAAGACCATTGGATGGAATTTCACCAAATTTGGTATGCATGCTCTAGGGGTGGCTATTAACTAATATCTTGAGTGCCATGTTGATAGGTGAAAGTGGGCGTGGTCTATTAATCATCAACCGTCATAATTTGCGTTTTATTAATTTATGAGCAGCTGGAAGGACCTAGGGACATGAAACGTGGTACATGGACTATAAATGACATCCAAATACTGCTCAAAAAATTTGGTCCCAATCGGCCTTATGGGGGCGCTATAACATAGAGTGTAAAGCTTGAAAGGCTCTGCCCGCCGCACCACAAGTGCTATTGACTTGAAACTTTACACACACATCCTTCTGATAGTCCTCTACAAAAAAGCCTCTTGCACCATGAATGCCGCCCTTACAGAATTTTTGCTAATTTTAATAATGTTAAAAACAGTAAAATGAATAAACTTTTGAAATATTTGTGCTATCAACACCAAACTTGGTATGAGGCATCGGGGGACCGAGACACTCATTTCTATTATAAATGAGCAAGATCGGACAAAAAACACGGCTGCCGTCATGCAAAGTGTCCTTGGAAAGGGCGGGGCTTAGCGAATAACGGCTGTAAAATGTTAAGCGTTTTTCCGATCGTCACAAAACTGGGTAAATATCATCAGAAGGGGACCAAGAACACACCCAAAAAAAGATTTTGAGATCAGCCTATAGGGGGCGCTATAAATGCCACACATCTGTATCTCAAAGACCATTAGATGGGTAAAAAATTAGATGTGACTTGGAAAGAGTATGTATTAATGGGAGCTTTCAGGGACAGAGGGGAGAACGTCTTGAACTACGACAGATGAGGGTCACGGTGGGTGGTGAGGGTCACGGTGGCTGGTTTGGGGCGGAACAGGTTAGAACCCGCAGATTGCTGCTCGCGGTTATATTTATTATTATTAGGGACCTCGGCCTGAAAGGGCGAGGACCCTCTTGTTCTTGTAGTGTTTATTATTATTATTATTATTATTGTTTCTTTCTTTCTTTCAGCGTACGCGACTTTCAACTGGAATTTGACCCCCTAAACATGCTCGAAAACTCACCAAAATTGGCATGCCTGTCAGGACTGGCGAAAAATTTTATAAACTGATGAAATTAATCTGAAAAGTGCCAAAATGGGCTCTCTAGCGCCACCTAGAAACACAAAAATGGCCGCTGCAGCCAGTAGGAACGTCGTAGGAAGATCAAACCAAAACAGCCTCGTTCGTCTCATCAAGACCTACAAATCACGCGCTCACACCCATGACCTAACTCCAACAGGAAGTGAGATATTTCCCTTTCAAAATAAGAGTTTTCCTCAAAAAAAAAAAATTCCTTTAAAAATCAACTAGTCCGACACCGTTTATCGTATCGGCTTCAAACTCGCACACATTATTCTTCAACGTGTCCTTATCAATTATTGTGCGTAACTTTTTCAATCCTCGACTGGTTTGGATGTTATGACGCGTTTCAGGTGATGTGCGCCAAAACCTCCTGAGGATTTGTTGTGCCACCTAGACACACTAAAATGCCCGGTGCGACGGGTAGGAACCACTTAGAAAGACCAAACCAAAACTGTCTCGTTCGTCTCATAAAGACCTACAAATGTCGTGCTGCAACCCCTGACCTAACTCCAACAGGAAGTGAGCTGTCGGTCTTTGAATGTAAGATGGCGTTTTTCACAAATTCTGTCAATCAAAAATTATTTGCTCCTACACCGTTTATCATAACTGCTTCAAACTTGCACAAATTACAGCTCTACCCCTGCTGAACATTACTTGTGAAGGACTTTGTCATAACTTGAACGGTTTGGATTTTAGAAGCGTTAGAAGGTGCAGGACACAACTCCTCATGATGATCTCTGGAAGAAAAGATGAGGGCCAACACACTGTAAACCTGTGATTAAGGTGACATTTTTCAGTCCATAGACATACAAGCTTTATATGTTTGCGTTCAGAACAAATTTATCTATCTGGTGATGTTTTCAGATTGAAGATGGGACCCACGGTTTGGCATCTGGAAGCATTTGTTTGAGAAAGTTTCAAGCCATTCTGCTCTGTGTCTGAGCTGCATGCAGTCCTTAATTAGCATAACAAAGGCTTCACTCTGACAGTCTGTGTGTCAGAGTGAAGTGTGTATGTGTGTGGTCACACACACATGAGGTTTTAAATTACTTTAAAATGACCTTAAAAGTATTTCCATGTATTTTATCAATTTTATGTCTCTGAACCCAAGAGACTGACCTGGAGGGTTGCAGTAAATCACCTCATTTCAAGTACAAGTCAGTAACAGTGTTACAAACATCAGGAAAGAATATACATCTTTGAGGAAATGTTACATTCAACAACACAGTAGTCTCATCAAACACCTGTCTTTTGATGTAATTGACAGAAAAATTAAATGCTGTGTTTTTGATGCATACAACATTATGTATACTTCGTGCAATCTGTAACTTTGTATGCCACAAACAGGAAGTATGTGAACATGTGAGATATGTCAATATGTCAGCAAACTCTCTCTCTCCCTCCCTGTCCCCCCCTCTCTCTCTCTCTCTCTCTCTCTCTCTCGTGTCCTGTTACTGCATGTCAGTAACTCGGCCTCTTCTTCAGAGCCTTTGTGCTCCACTGTCTTGCAGGTTAAATTCTATCACAAACTGTCAAAGTTTCATTAGGTCACATGGCTTATGTCTACAAATTGCAAAATATACGCTCACACCACCTTCATAAGAACCCTTTACAGTTTTTAAAATTGAGTTTGACTTATGATTCTGGCTATTGTGGTACAACATGTGGGAAGTATATATTAATATCTGATGGTATACATATGTGACAATAATCATATGTGTGTAATAACAGGAGAAGTATGGCACACACAGACAGAAACGGGGACACACACACACACACACACACACACACACACCAGTCCCTATCCCCTCTCTCTCTCTCTCTCTCTCTCTCTCTCTCTCTCTCTCTCTCCCCCCTCTGTCCTCTTTCTCCCTTCTCTCCCTCTCTGCATGTTGAGAACTCGGCCGTCTATGTCTGTCTGTCTGTGTTTCTCATACTTCTACTGTTATTATACACATATGATTAGTGTCACATATGTATACAATCAGATATTAATTCAACATATTGTACTATAGTTGCCAGAATTATAATTATAATTTTATTACTTTTATTAATGTTGTTGTAAGCTACATTATGTGCAATAAACATTTGGGAGCTGCTATGACAGATTGCCAGTCTGATCCTTGTGCACAGTGTTATTAAATCAAATAAATATAAACACGACAGAGGTTTGATTTGAGCTGAGGATGAATTTGTGCAGTGTAATATTTGAACGTTAAGACAAAAAGTGATGCTCAAAGAAATGACTGATCTGCAAAAATTCAGTAACTTAAGACAGTCCTGAGTAACAAAGAAATGTGCAGCAGGTTAACTTCTATCACAGCGGTGCCTGCCTGGTGACATGTGAGGTTGTGTTGCTGCTGTAGTGTGAAATGCCTCATGCTGATTTTGTTATCATTACTTATGAGTCAAACTGAGCTTGAAGTCACCTAATGACATGGTCATTAATTAGCATAACAATGGCTTCACTCTGACAGACACAAGCCTGTGTGTGTGTTTGTGTGTGTGATGTTATTTGAATGTAAGGTGACGTTTTTCACAAATTCTGTCGAACAAAAATTATTTGCTCCTACACCGTTTATCATAACTGCTTCAAACTTGCACAAATTACAGCTCTACCCCTGCTGAACATTACTTGTGAAGGACTTTGTCATAACTTGAACGGTTTGGATTTAAGAAGCGTTAGAAGGTGCAGGACACAACTAATCATGATGATCTCTGGAAGAAAAGATGAGGGCCAACACATTGTAAACTTGTGATTAAGGTGACATTTTTCAGTCCACAGACATACAAGCTTTATATGTTTGCGTTCAGAACAAATTTATCTATCTGGTGATGCTTTCAGATTGAAGATGGGACCCACGGTTTGGAATCTGGAAGGATTTGTTTGAGAAAGTTTCAAGCCATTCTGCTCTGTGTGTGAGATGCAGCTCATCAATTAGCATAACAAATGCTTCACTCTGACACACTGTCAGAGTGAAGTGTGTGGTCACACAGACATGACAGTATAACATTTACCAAACTCATTCCTAAAACTTTGTCATACATATGTGACAATAATCATATGTGTATAATAACAGTAGAATTATGGCACACACAGACAGACACGGACACACAGAGACACACAGACAGACAGACACCCACACACACACACACTCCACTCCCTTTTATTATACACATATGATTAGTGTCACATATGTATACAATCAAATATTAATTCAACATATTGTACACACACTCCACTCCCTGCCCCCCCCTCTCTCTTTCTCTGTCTCTCTCTCTCTCCCCCCTCTGTCCTCTTTCTCCCTTTTCTCCCTCTCTGCATGTCTAACTCGGCCGTCTATGTCTGTGTGTTATACTTCTACTGTTATTATACACATATGATTATTGTCACATATGTATACTATCAGATATTAATTCAACATATTGTACCACAATTGCTAGAATTATAATTTTAATATTATTCCTTTCATTAATGTTGTTGTAAGCTACTGTCATGATCATCTCTCCCGCATCTCTCTCTGTCTCCCCTTCTGTCTCATGGGGTCCTGAGGATAGACGGATGTTGTATGCTGTAAAGCCCTGTGAGGCAAATTGTGATTTGTGATATTGATTGATTGATTGATCGATATTTGTTTCTTGACTCAACAGCATTCAGTGACAGTATTTCAGTTACAGATGTAGTAAATTTAAAGACTCTGCAATATTGCACCATTGCTCACTCAGAAATATTAACAAATAATTTGCAATATTAGGCTATAGGAATTATGTTCCATCAGTGTGACTAATAACATCATTGATAGAGATTATTAGTCATTGATAGTACGTCTTTGAAGCGCCATAAAGATTTTTAAAATGTAAACAATAAGACCTACATATTATGAGCATTAAACATTTCAGAGCTGATCTGACAGACTGACAGTCTGGTCCTTGTGCACAGTGTTATTAAAACAAATAAATATAAAAACGACAGAGGTTTGATTTGATCATCACACATGTCAAAGTTTCATTAGGTCACATGGCTTATGTCCATAACTTTCAAAATATACGCTCACACCACCTTCATAAGAACCCTTTACAGTTTTTAAAATTGAGTTTGACTTATGATCCTGGCTATTGTGGTACAACATGTGGGAAGTATATATTAATATCTGATAGTATACATATGTGACAATAATCATATGTGTGTAATAACAGGAGAAGTATGGCACACACAGACAGACACACACACACACACACACACACACACACACACACACACACACACACACACACACACACACACTCCCTATCCCCTCTCTCTCTCTCTCTCTCTCTCTCTCTCTCTCTCTCTCTCTCTCTCTCTCTCTCTCCTCCCTCTGTCCTCTTTCTCTCGTCTCTCCCTCTCTGCATGTTGAGAACTCGGCCGTCTATGTCTGTCTGTCTGTGTGTGTCATACTTCTAGTGTTATTATACACATATTATTAGTGTCACATATGTATACAATCAGATTTTAATTCAACATTTGTAGGTCTTAGTATATATTTGTGTCTGTTTGCTGCACTTAGATCCTCAGAGCATCCAGTACACATCACTCAAGCTTTCACTAGGTCACATGATTTCAAATGAATATGGATGTGTTGTTTGATCATCACACATGTCAAAGTTTCATTAGGTCACATGGCTTGTGTCTACAAGTTTCAAATTATAAGCTCACACCACCTTCATAAGAACCTTGCATTTTTAACCCTGCGGGCCCCTTATAAAAATCACACCTGTCCCCTTCGAACGGTGTGAACAACAGAAAATATTAAAGATTAACATATTTCTCTACATTATTTTGCTTAAATCTTTTAAGCAACTTGTTCTCAGATTATGCATATCTAATATTCATTCCTTTTGAGGATTTTCACAATATATTTGCCATTTTATTTACATGAAGTCACTGTTACTTTAATGAAAAAAACATGAATTAAGATTAACTATATAATAAATGTTGGATGGATTTTTTTATTTTATTTATCACAGTCTGTGATATGTGAATGATAAATAACAACACCAATTTTGATGCATTATCATTTTTGGGGGCAGTTTCTATCTTCCATAAAAATACACACAGTTCCCCTCCAGGACGTTATGTGTCTTTGTTGAAAAACAACCATAAAAATATTAATTTTTTTTTTATTTTTAACTCCTAGTCAGATTATACATACCAAATATTCATTGTGGGTGTATGTATGAGAGAGAAAGACAGGGAGATATATATATATATATATATATATATATATATATATATATATATATATATATATATGTAGAGAGAGAGAGAGACATGGAGAAAAAAAATAATGTAACCTTAAAGCAACCTGCAGTTCATAATTTGCAAATTTTAGCGACACAATTACACTCACACACACACACTCCACTCCCTGTCCCCCCTCTCTCTCTCTCTCTGTGTCTCTCTTTCTCCCCCCTCTCCCCTCTCTCTCCCTTCTCTCCCTCTCTGCATGTCACTAACTCTGCCGTCCTGCATGTCAGTAGTATACATACCAAATATTCATTATGGGTGTATGTACAGTACAGGAAAGACAGTTTAGAGAGAGAGAGAGAGAGAGAGAGAGAGACATGGAGAAATTGTAACCTTGTAGCAACCTGCAGCTCATAATTTGCAAATTTTGAATGAACACATGTCAGTTATGTACTTAACACACAAACACTCCACTCCCTCTCCCCTCTCTCTCTCTCTTCTCTTTCCCCTCTCCTCTCTCCCTTCTCTCCTCTGATTACTGCTTTGCACACTCTGTCAGCCTCTTCTCCAGAGCCTTTGTGTTCCACCCTGAAATGGTTAACTTCCAACAGTGCCTGAAGGAGTGTGGTGTGTGTTTGTGTTGCTGCTGTGTGTCACTCGTCATGCTGCTCATTCCATCTTGATTAGTCATTAGGTCCGTGAACTTGAAGTGCCTGTGTCATCACCTAAGCACTCCATCATTAATTAGCATAACAATGGTCACTCTCAGACACAGCCTGGAGGTGTGTTGTGTGTGTTTGTCCTGATCATCGCACATGTCAAAGTTTCATTAGGTCACATGGCTTAGGTCTGCAACTTGAGGATGGGATGGCATGTCGCTGCAGGATGCTGTGGTCCTCATGCTGGTTCAGTGTGCCTTCAATTTTTGTAAATCCCCAACAGTGTCACCAGCAAAACTCCCCACACCATCACACCTCCTCCTCCATGCTTCACAGTGGGAACCAGGCATGTGAATCCATCCGTTTTCACCTTTTGTGCTCACAAAGCCACATGGTGGCGCTGTAATTGGAACCGAATGATCTCAAATTTTGGACTCATCAGACCAAAGCACAGATTTCCACTGGTCTAATGTCCATTCCTTGTGTTTCTTGGTCAAACAAATCTCTTCTGCTTGTTGCCTCTCCTTAGCAGTGGTTTCCTAGCAGCTATTTGACCATGAAGGCCTGATCCTCTTAACAGTTGTTCTAGAGATGGGTCTGCTGCTAGAACTGTGTGGCATTCATCTATTTCACCAAATTTGGTATGCATGCTCTAGGGGTGGCTATTAACTAATATCTTGATTGCCATGTTGATAGGTGAAAGTGGGCGTGGCCTATTCGTCATTAACCGTCATAATTTGCGTTTTATTAATTTATGACCAGCTGGAAGGACCTAGGGACATGAAACATAGTACATGGACTATAAATGACATCCAAATACTGCTCAAAAAATTTGGTCCCAATCGGCCTCATGGGGGCGCTATAACATAAGCTTGAAAGGCTCTGTCAGACCACAAGTGCTATTGACTTGAAATTTTACACACACATCCTCCTGATAGTCCACTACAAAAAAGCCTCTTGCACCATGAATGCCGCCCTTACAGAATTTTTGCTAATTTTAATAATGTTAAAAACAGTAAAATGAATAAGCTTTTGAAATATTTGTGCTATCAACACCAAACTTGATATGAGGCATCGGGGGACCGAGACACTCATTTCTATTACAAATGAGCCAGATTGGTCAAGAGAGAGAGAGAGAGACCAATGAATCTTGGCTGTGGGCGGAGCTTAGAATTGATTGGCCATAACTCCCACACCCTTTGACCTATCATCACCAATCTTGGTGGGTAGGTCCACAATGAGACTTGGAAGCTGCCTACCAAAGCATTTTGAGCCCAGCCCATAGGGGGCGCTATAAATGCCAAAGATCTGTATCTCAAAGACCATTGGATGGAATTTCACCAAATTTGGTATGGATGCTCTAGGAGTGGCTATTAACTACTATCTTGAGTGCCATGTTGCTAGGTGAAAGTGGGCGTGGCCTATTCGTCATTAACCGTCATAATTTGCGTTTTATTAATTTATGACCAGCTGGAAGGACCTAGGGACATGTAATGTGGTACATGGACTATAAATGACATCCAAATACTGCTCAAAAAATTTGGTCCTTCCCAAAATGATCATGCATGGAACTGTGATTGCTTAAACCTTAAAATACTTATTGAAACTTTGAAATACGCATCAATATTTCAATTTATGTTTTGATGTTCCTATGTGAAAGTATACCACAAATGTTATTAGCATGTAGGCTAGCTGAAAACCCGATTTCAAGAAATTAGAACTATTATTATTTTGTTGTTGTCTGCCGCTTGAGCTGAAATTCCCGTGAGCTGGAATGAGCCAGAAACCTGAAACTTGGCCCAATGATTGGAAATGATGTGCATCAACTTTCATTAAAATATGAGCCCAGTCGGCCACATGGTGGCGCTGTAATTAAGGCTTAAAAATGACTTTTTTGGGAGGCCACGCCCCTCACACCATAAGTCTGATTCACTTGAAATTTGACACACAGGTCCAGCTCAATGTGCTCTACAAAAAAGCCTCTGGGACCATTAAGCTCCGCCTGACTAGATTTTTTGCTAATTTGCATAATTTGAAAAACAGTAAAGTGACATAAACTTTTACAATTTTGACTCCATCAACACCAAATTTGGTACACGGCTTTGGGGGATGACAAGACACATTTCTATTACAAATGAGCCAGATTGGTCAAAAAACATGGCCGCCACGGACCAATGAATCTTGGCTGTGGGCGGAGCTTAGAATTGATTGGCCATAACTCCCACACCCTTTGACCTATCATCACCAAACTTGGTGGGTCGTTCCACAATGCGACTTGGAAGCTGCCTAGCAAAGAATTTTGAGCTCAGCCCATAGGGGGCGCTATAAATGCCACACATCTGTATCTCAAAGACCATTGGATGGAATTTCACCAAATTTGGTATGCATGCTCTAGGGGTGGCTATTAACTAATATCTTGAGTGCCATGTTGATAGGTAAAAGTGGGCGTGGCCTATTCGTCATTAACCATCATAATTTGCGTTTTATTAATTTATGACCAGCTGGAAGGACCTAGGGACATGAAACGTGGTCCATGGACTATAAATGACATCCAAATACTGCTCAAAAAATTTGGTCCCAATCAGCCTTATGGGGGCGCTATAACATAGAGTGTAAAGCTTGAAAGGCTCTGTCCACGCACCACAAGTGCTATTGACTTGAAATTTTACACACACATCCTCCTGATAGTCCTCTACAAAAGCCTCTTGCACCATGAATGCCTCTCTTACAGATTTTTGCTAATTTGCATATAATGTTAAAAACAGTAAAATGACATAAACTTTTACAATTTTGACTCCATCAACACCAAACTTGGTATGAGGCATCGGGGATGACAACACACATTTCTATAACAAATGAGCCAGATTGGTCAAAAACATGGCCGCCACGGACCAATGAATCTTGGCTGTGGGCGGAGCTTAGAATTGATTGGCCATAACTCCCACCCTTTGACCTATCATCACCAAACTTGGTGGGTAGGTCCACAATGAGACTTGGAAGCTGCCTACCAAAGCATTTTGAGCTCAGCCCATAGGGGCGCTATAAATGCCACATCTGTATCTCAAAGACCATTGGATGGAATTTCACCAAATTTGGTATGCATGCTCTAGGAGTGGCTATTAACTAATATCTTGAGTGCCATGTTGATAGGTGAAAGTGGGCGTGGCCTATTCGTCATTAACCATCATAATTTGCGTTTTATTAATTTATGACCAGCTGGAAGGACCTAGGGACATGAAACGTGGTCCATGGACTATAAATGACATCCAAATACTGCTCAAAAAAATTTGGTCCCAATCAGCCTTATGGGGGCGCTATAACATAGAGTGTAAAGCTTGAAAGGCTCTGCCCGCCGCACCAGAAATGCTATTGACATGAAATTTTACACACACATCCTCCTGATAGACCTCTACAAAAAGCCTCTTGCTCCATGAATGCCTCTCTTACAGATTTTTTGCTAATTTGCATATATTGAAAAACAGTAAAATGACATAAACTTTTACAATTTTGACTCCATCAACACCAAATTTGGTACACGGCTTTGGGGGATGACAACACACATTTCTATAACAAATGAGCCAGATTGGTCAAAAAACATGGCCGCCACGGACCAATGAATCTTGGCTGTGGGCGGAGCTTAGAATTGATTGGCCATAACTCCCACACCCTTTGACCTATCATCACCAAACTTGGTGGGTAGGTCCACAATGAGACTTGGAAGCTGTCTTCCAAAGCATTTTGAGCTCAGCCTATAGGGGGCGCTATAAATGCCACACATCTGTATCTCAAAGACCATTGGATGAAATTTCACCAAATTTGGTATGCATGCTCTAGGGGTGGCTATTAACTAATATCTTGAGTGCCATGTTGCTAGGTGAAAGTGGGCGTGGCCTATTCGTCATTAACTGTCATAATTTGCGTTTTATTAATTTATGACCAGCTGGAAGGACCTAGGGACATGAAACGTGGTACATGGACTATAAATGACATCCAAATACTGCTCAAAAAATTTGGTCCCAATCGGCCTAATGGGGGCGCTATAACATAGAGTGTAAAAGCTTGGGAGGCTCTGTCCCCACACCACAAGTGCTATTGACTTGAAATTTTACACACAGGTCCATCCTCCTGATAGTCCTCTACAAAAGCCTCTTGCACCATGAATGCCCGCCTTACAGAATTTTTGCTAATTTTAATAATGTTAAAAACAGTAAAATGAATAAGCTTTTGAAATATTTGTGCTATCAACACCAAACTTGGTATGAGGCATTGGGGGACCGAGACACTCATTTCTATTACAAATGAGCAAGATCGGACGAAAAACACGGCTGCCGTCAAGCAAAGTGTCCTTGGAAAGGGCGGTGCTTAGCCAATATCGGCTGTAAAATGTTAACCGTTTTTCCCATCGTCACAAAACTGGGTAAATATCATCAGAAGGGGACCAAGAACACACCCAAAAAAAGATTTTGAGATTGGCACATAGGGGGCGCCACCGCCATTCCCAGATATTCCCGTTTTTTCCCCAAACCGTTTTCCCATTGAAAATGAATTACGGAATCTTCAAAAATCACAAAATTTCAAACGGTAACTACCGATTCATACTTTAAGCTCGAAATTCAGCATTTTCTGAAACTTGGTTATAATGGAAGTCAATGAGAAAATCCTTCAAACTCACTCATCTTCACCCACACTTCACCAACTCATACATTCACGTAGAAACTCCATTCCAACTCTGAAATGTTGACATTGCCATCGACTTTCAGTGACTGATTCATATTTTCCATATCTCTTTAGTTTTTCTACACCAGCTGTTTAAAAATCATGAAATTTTCAGCCCTTCTCAGAATTTATAATGGGTGTGTATTGCGTGGAATGTTGAGAGTTAGAGTGGGTGATGTCATCGCTAGAGTGCACAGCACCTCTGAAATCATCAAGAAATTTTCTCTTAAACTCGCTGGTGCGGCCACATCGTTCACTCTACATGCACAAATTGTACACCAAATTGTAGGAAAAGCCGTTCTGGTTGCAGAGGTGCGACCGCTGAAGAAAATGGATTTAGGGTTTTGGCTGCAGGTGGTCTAAAAGGACAACAAGTTCAACCAACTGCCCCATTCACTCCCATGTTAAGTGAGAGCCCAAATTTCTGGAAGAAAGCAGACCATTCCACTTATGTCCATCATGGCTCTGGCCTCATTTTTCACACCACAGAATGAAATTTACACCTTTGTGATCCGCATCCTGTCCTCTCGCTCACGGTGTGCTTTTTGTAGCTGTAGCACTTACGTTTTTCATTAAACAGTTGGAGTTTGAGAGAAACTTTTGGCTCAGTTTCTGCCTTTTCTTGGTGTATTTAAATTTGACTGTGCCATTGCCAACTGGTGATTAGCTGTTGCTAAGCTGTTTTTCATCTGTAAGTGGACATACACACAGACAGACAAACAGACTCACACATACACAAACACGCGACAGCACGTGAACATACACACATTCAGGCATGCACACACACAGACACACAGTGATACATTTACTGTTATTAATAATTAGCATATTGGTATGGGGATACTAGTTGGCAGCGAGCATCAGGCACACTCAAAATTTCATGTGAAATTTTCTAGTTCATTCATTCACTCATTCATTCATTCTTGAAAATGAAAATTTCATTCATGAAAATTTCAAATGCTCTGCAGAGATCAGATGAAGGCCACAGGATTTGTTTAAAGCCAATTTCCCAATTGCGTAACTTATATCATCAGGCCTTATGACCACATTATCATGAGATACATCGCCAACAGTAAAAACATCACTTTTAACACAGTTAAAAAGCTCCATGTAATGTCTTCTCCATAATTCCATAATATGTACACTGCCACTTACCCCCTCCATACTGGAGGACAAAGGTATTTTTCTATGATTCATAATCTTGACTTCATTCCAAAAATCATTAACATCATTTTGTTGCATCTTCCCAGCCAATGCATTTGCTCTCAGATGGAGTCTCTATGTGCAAGTATACCACAAATGTTATTATCAATCAATCAATCAATCAATTTTATTTATAAAGCCCAATATCACAAATCACAATTTGCCTCACAGGGCTTTACAGCATACGACATCCCTCTGTCCTTAAGACCCTCACAGCGGATAAGGAAAAACTCCCCAAAAAAACCCCTTTAACTGGGAAAAAAAACGGTAGAAACCTCAGGAAGAGTAACTGAGGAGGGATCCCTCTTCCAGGACGGACAGACGTGCAATAGATATCGTACAGAACAGATCAGCATAATAAATTAACAGTAATCCATATGACAGAGTATTGACAAGAAAGTAATAATATTATAGTTATAGTTCTGGTTACTGCGGTACAATATGTTGAAAGTATGTATTAATACCTGGCAGTATACATGTGTGACAATAATCATATGTGTATAATAACAGAAGAAGTATGACTAATGATGGCAGCAGCAGCAGGAGGCATCTGGCGGGACCACGGCAGCAGCACAACCACACACGTCATGCTGTCAAGGCACCGCTGCGATACGAGTTAATCTGAGAGACAGTGGAGCACAAAGGCTCCGGAGAAGAAGCCGAGTTAGTGACATCCAGAATGGCCGGGTTGGCTAGATGCAGTAATAGGATACGAGAGAGAGAGAGAGAGAGAGAGCGAAGGAGAGAAGGGGTCCGGTGTATTATAGAGGGGTCCTCCGGCAGACTAGGCCTAAGTCAGCCTAACTAAGGGCTGGTACAGGACAAGCCTGAGCCAGCCCTAACTATAAGCTTTATCAAAGAGGAAAGTCTTAAGTCTAGTCTTAAATGTGGAGACGGTGTCTGCCTCCCGGACCGTAACAGGAAGATGATTCCACAGGAGAGGAGCCTGATAGCTAAAGGCTCTGGCTCGATCTACTTTTGGAGACTTTAGGGACCATGAGTAACCCTCGTTCTCAGAGCGCAGTGTTCTGGTGGGATAATATGGCACTATGAGCTCTCTAAGATATGACGGAGCTTGACCATTTAGAGCTTTATAAGTTAACAGTAGGATTTTAAATTCAATTCTGGATTTTACAGCGAGCCAGTGCAGAGAAGCTAAAACAGGAGAGATATGATCGCGTTTATTAGTTCCTGTTAGTACACGTGCTGCTGCATTCTGAATTAGCTGGAGAGTTTTTAAGGACTTACTAGAGCTACCTGATAATAGAGAGTTACAGTAATCCAGCCTTGAGGTAACAAAAGCGTGGACCAATTTTTCTGCATCTTTTCGGGTCAGGATAGGCCTAATTTTCGCAATATTAAGCAGATGAAAAAATGCAGTCCGTGAGGTTTGCTTTAAATGAGAATTAAAAGACAAATCTTGATCAAATGTTACTCCGAGGTTTCTTACGGTAGTGGCAGAGCACAGAGCAATGCCATCTAGAGAAACTATGTCATCAGATAAAGAGTCTCTGAGTTGTTTGGGGCCAAGAACAATAACTTCAGTTTTGTCTGAATTTAACATCAGGAAATTGGTGCTCATCCAAGTTTTTATGTCCTTAAGGCAATTATGGAGTTTAGTTAATTGATTGCTTTCTTCTGGCTTCATTGATAAATACAACTGAGTATGATCTGCATAACAATGGAAATTTATAGAGTGATTTCTAATGATGTTACCTAAAGGAAGCATATATAGAGTAAACAGGATTGGTCCGAGCACAGAACCTTGCGGAACTCCAAAACAAACTTTCGTACGTAAGGATGGTTCATTGCGAACGTCAACAAATTGAAAACGATCAGATAAATAAGATTTAAACCAGCTTAGTGCTGAACCTTTTATGCCAATTAAGTGATTCAGTCTCTGCAGTAGAATTTGATGGTCAATTGTGTCAAATGCCGCACTAAGATCTAATAAAACAAGTACAGAGACGAGTCCTTTGTCTGAAGCAATCAGAAGGTCATTTGTAATTTTAACTAGAGCTGTCTCAGTGCTATGATGTACTCTAAATCCTGACTGAAATTCCTCAAATAAATTATTATCCTGGAGAAAATCACACAGCTGGTCTGCGACTACTTTCTCAAGGATCTTTGACATAAAGGGAAGATTAGATATTGGTCTATAATTGGCTAACACCTCTGGATCCAGGGTGGGCTTTTTTAGTAGAGGTTTAATTACAACTATCTTAAAAGACTGTGGTAGATAGCCTGTTAATAAGGATATATTGATCATATCTAATATATGAGTGTTAACTAAAGGAAAGACCTCCTTAAGTAGCCTAGTTGGGATGGGGTCTAAGAGACACGTTGATGATTTGGATGAAGAAATCACTGCAGTCAATTCTTGAAGAGAAATTGGGGAGAAGCAATCTAAATATATATTAGATTTTACAGCTGTGTTTGAGGTTAGATAGGTACTATCTAAGGGCAGGAGGTCATGAATTTTGCCTCTAATAGTTAGAATTTTGTCATTAAAAAAGCTCATAAAATCATTACTGCTAAGGGCTAAGGGAATACAAGGCTCAATAGAGCTTTGACTCTCAGTCAGCCTGGCTACAGTGCTGAAAAGGAACCTGGGGTTGTTCTTATTGTCTTCTATTAGAGCTGAGTAATAGTTTGCTCTGGCATTGCGGAGGCCCTCTTATAAGTTTTGAGACTGTCTGTCCAGATTAAACGAGATTCTTCCAGTTTGGTTAATCGCCAATTCCTTTCAAATTTTCGCGATATTTGTTTTAACTTACGGGTTTGACAGTTATACCAAGGAGCGAACTTTCTTTGCTTTTTTAACTTCTTTTCAAGAGGAGCTACAGAGTCGGCGTTGTTCGTAGCGAGCCTACGGTGCTATCAACAAAATGATCAATTCGGGAGAGGTTAAAGTCGAAGCACGGGAAACCTCTGTTACTTAAGGTATTGGTATTGAATTTAATGACGAAGTAATCTTTTCCTTAAGTTTTGATAAACATCTAGTATAGTAACTGTTGCTGAGTGGCGTGTAATCGAGTAAAAAGAAATCAAAAGTAATCAGATAATGATCCGATGGCGAGGATTCTGTGGAAAGACTTTTAGGTTATTAATTTCAATTCCATACGTCAGAACTAGATCGAGGTATGGTTAAAACAATGAGTAGGTTCATGTACACCCTGACTGAAGCCAATGGAGTCTAATAATGAGATAAACGCAGTAGCCAGGGAGTCATTATCAACGTAGACATGAATGTTAAAATCGCCTACAATAATAACTTTATCTGATTTAAGAACTAAACTGGATAAAAACTCTGAGAATTCAGATAAAAATTCAGAATACGGGCCAGGAGCACGGTACACTATAACAAATAAAAGTGACTGCGAGGTTTTCCAGGTCGGATGTAAAAGACTAAGAACGAGGCTTTCAAATGAATTATAATCTAGTTTAGGTTTAGGGCTGATTAACAGGCTAGAGTTAAAAATGGCTGCAACTCCTCCTCGGCCGCTGCCTCGAGGAATGTGGGTATTATTATGACTGGGAGGAGTGGACTCATTTAGACTGACATATTCATCTTGACACAGCCAGGTTTCAGTGAGACTGAGTAAATCAATATGATTATCTGATATTAATTTGTTTACTAACACTGCTTTAGACGATAGAGACCTGATATTTAACAGTCCGCATTTAATTCTCCTGTTTTGTCTTTCTGTCACAGAAGAGGTTTTAATTTTTATGAGGTTGTTATGCACAACTCCTCTTTGTTTAATTTTAGATTTAGATAATTTAGGCGGTCGGGGGACAGACACCGTTTGTATAAAACTATTAAAACTATGGCTGGGTAACTGAACTAGAAGCTCAGAGAGGCGTTTAGGACTTCGTCTCCGAGTCCTGGTCTCAACTCTGGGTTGTCAGGGATTTAAATTACTAATAAAGTTTGCCAGGTTCCTAGAAATGAGAGCAGCTCCATCCAAAGTGGGATGAATGCCGTCTCTCCTAATAAGACCAGGTTTTCCCCAGAAAGTTTGCCAATTATTAACAAAACCCACATCGGTTGCTGGACACCACCTGGACAGCCAGCGGTTCAATGATGACCTGCGGCTACACATGTCATCACTGGTCAGATTTGGGAGGGTCCAGAGAAAACTACGGAGTCCGACATCGTTTTTGCGTATTCACACACCGAAGCAATATTAATTTTAGTGACCTCCGATTGGCGTAACCGGGTGTCATTGCCGCCGACGTGAATAACAATCTTACTGAATCTACGTTTAGCTTTAGCCAGCAGCTTTAAATTTGATTTGATTAGCATGTAGGCGAGCTGAAAACCCGATTTCAAGAAATGTGTGACTTGGAAAGAGTATGTATTGCTTGGAGCTTTCAGGGACAGAGTGGGGAACGTCTTGCACTACGGCAGATGAGGGTCACGGTGGGTGGTGAGGGTCACGGTGGCTGGTTTGGGGCGAAACAGGTTAGAACCCGCAAATTGCCGCTCGCGGCTATATTTATTATTATTAGGGTTCTAACCCCGAAGGGGTAGAACCCTTCTAAAATTGTACCGGTTTATTATTATTAGGGTTCTAACCCCGAAGGGGTAGAACCCATCTAAGATTGTACCGGTTTATTATTATTATTATTATTATTATTATTATTATTATTATTTGTTGTCTGCCGCTTGAGCTCAAATTCCCGTGAGCTGGAATGAGCCAGAAACCTGAAACTTGGCCCAATGATTGGAAATGATGTGCATCAACTTTTATTAAAATATGAGCCCAGTCGGCCACATGGTGGCGCTGTAATTAAGGCTTAAAAATGACTTTTTTGGGAGGCCACGCCCCTCACACCATAAGTCTGATTGACTTGAAATTTGACACACAGGTCCAGCTCAATGTCCTCTACAAAAAAGCCTCAAGGACCATTAAGCTCCGCCTGACTAGATTTTTTGCTAATTTACATAATTTGAAAAACAGTTAAGTGACATAAACTTTTACAGTTTTGACTCCATCAACACCAAATTTGGTAGACCGCTTTGGGGGATGACACGACACATTTCTATTACAAATGAGCCAGATTGGTTAAAAAACATGGCCGCCACGGACCAATGAATCTTGGCTGTGGGCGGAGCTTAGAATTGATTGGCCATAACTCCCACACCCTTTGACCTATCATCACCAACCTTGGTGGGTAGGTCCACAATGAGACTTGGAAGCTGCCTACCAAAATATAAATGCCACACATCTCTATTTCAAAGACCATTGGATGGAATTTCACCAGATTTGGTATGCATGCTCTAGGGGTGGCTATTAACGAATATCTTGAGTGCCATGTTGATAGGTGAAAGTGGGCGTGGCCTATTCTTAGAATTGATTGGCCATAACTCCCACACCCTTTGACCTATCATCACCAAACTTGGTGGGTAGGTCCACAATGAGACTTGGAAGCTGCCTACCAAAGGATTTTGAGCTCAGCCTATAGGGGGCGCTATAAATGCCACACATCTGTATCTCAAAGACCATTGGATGGAATTTCATCAAATTTGGTATGCATGCTCTAGGGGTGGCTATTAACGAATATCTTGATTGCCATGTTGACAGGTGAAAGTGGGCGTGGCCTATTCGTCATTAACCGTCATAATTTGCGTTTTATTAATGTATGACCAGCTGGAAGGACCTAGGGACATGAAATGTGGTACATGGACTATAAATGACATCCAAATACTGCTCAAAAAATTTGGTCCCAATCGGCCTCATGGGGGCGCTATAATTATCTCCAGATTTCTCCCAAAATTATCATGATCATGGAACTGTGATTGCTTAAACACTAAAATACCTATTGAAACTTTGAACTACGGATCAATAGGTAAATTTTCAATTTATGTTTTGATGTTCAAATGGAGTCTCTATGTGAAAGTATACCACAAATGTTATTAGCATGTAGGCGAGCTGAAAACCCGATTTCAAGAAATGTGTGACTTGGAAAGAGTATGTATTGCTTGGAGCTTTCAGGGACAGAGTGGGGAACATCTTGCACTACGGCAGATGAGGGTCACGGTGGGTGGTGAGGGTCACAGTGGCTGGTTTGGGGCGGAACAGGTTAGAACCCGCAGATTGCCGCTCGCGGCTATATTTATTTTTTGTTGTCTGCCGCTTGAGCTCAAATTCCCGTGAGCTGGAATGAGCCAGAAACCTGAAACTTGGCCCAATGATTGGAAATGATGTGCATCAACTTTTATTAAAATATGAGCCCAGTTGGCCACATGGTGGCGCTGTAATTAAGGCTTAAAAATGACTTTTTTGGGAGGCCACGCCCCTCACACCATAAGTCTGATTGACTTGAAATTTGACACACAGGTCCAGCTCAATGTGCTCTACAAAAAAGCCTCTGGGACCATTAAGCTCCGCCTGACTAGATTTTTTGCTAATTTGCATAATTTGAAAAACAGTAAAGTGACATAAACTTTTACAATTTTGACTCCATCAACACCAAATTTGGTACACGGCTTTGGGGGATGAAAAGACACATTTCTTTTACAAATGAGCCAGATTGGTCAAAAAACATGGCCGCCACGGACCAATGAATCTTGGCTGTGGGCGGAGCTTAGAATTGATTGGCCATAACTCCCACACCCTTTGACCTATCATCACCAAACTTGGTGGGTAGGTCCACAATGAGACTTGGAAGCTGCCTACCAAAGAATTTTGAGCTCAGCCTATAGGGGGCGCTATAAATGCCACACATCTGTATCTCAAAGACCATTGGATGGAATTTCACCAAATTTGGTATGCATGCTCTAGGGGTGGCTATTAACTAATATCTTGAGTGCCGTGTTGATCGGTGAAAGTGGGCGTGGTGTATTCGTCATTAACCGTCATAATTTGCGTTTTATTAATTTATGACCAGCTGGAAGGACCTAGGGACGTGAAACGTGGTACATGGACTATAAATGACATCCAAATACTGCTCAAAAAATTTGGTCCCAATCGGCCTTATGGGGGCGCTATAACATAGAGTGTAAAGCTTGAAAGGCTCTGCCCGCCGCACCACAAGTGCTATTGACTTGAAATTTTACACACACATCCTCCTGATAGTCCTCTACAAAAAAGCCTCTTGCACCATGAATGCCGCCCTTGCAGAATTTTTGCTAATTTTAATAATGTTAAAAACAGTAAAATGAATAAGCTTTTGAAATATTTGTGCTATCAACATCAAACTTGGTATGAGGCATCGGGGGACCGAGACACTCATTTCTATTATAAATGAGCAAGATCGGACGAAAAAAACGGCTGCCGTCAAGCAAAGTGTCTTTGGAAAGGGCGGGGCTTAGCAAATATCGGCTGTAAAATGTTAACCGTTTTTCCGATCGTCACAAAACTGGGTAAATATCATCAGAAGGGGACCAAGAACACACCCAAAAAAAGATTTTGAGTTTGGCACATAGGGGGCACCACCGCCATTCCCAGATATTCCCATTTTTTTCCCAAACCGTTTTCCCATTGAAAATGAATTACGGAATCTTCAAAAATCACAAAATTTCAAACGGTAACTACCGATTCATACTTTAAGCTAGAAACTCTATTCAAACTGGAAAATATTCAGCAATTCCTTGACTTTTTACATATGATTCAACTTTTCAATCCCATTCAAACTTTCCAAAATATTCAGCGTTTTCTAAGACTTGGTTATAATGGAAGTCAATGAGAAAATCCTTCAAACTCACTCATCTTCACCCACACTTCACCAACTCATACATTCACGTAGAAACTCCATTCCAACTCTGAAATGTTGACATTGCCATTGACTTTCAGTGACTGATTCATATTTTCCATATCTCTTTTAGTTTTTCTACACCAGCTGTTTAAAAATCATGAAATTTTCAGCCCTTCTCAGAATTTATAATGGGTTTGTATTGCATGGAATGTTGAGAGTTAGAGTGGGTGATGTCATCACTAGAGTGCACAGCACCTCTGAAATCATCAAGAAATTTTCTCTTAAACTGGTCGCACATCGCTCACTCTACATACACAAATTGTACACCAAATTGTAGGAAAGTTCCGGTCGCAGAGGTGCGATAGGGTTTTGGCTGCAGGTGGTCTAAAAGGACAACAAGTCCAACCAACTGCCCCATTCACTCCCATGTTAAGTGAGAGCCCACATTTCTGGAAGAAAGCAGACCATTCCACTTATGTCCATCATGGCTCTGGCCTCATTTTTCACACCACAGAAATGAAATTTACACCTTTGTGATCCGCATCCTGTCCTCTCGCTCACGGTGTGCTTTTTGTAGCTATAGCACTTACGGTTTTTCATTAAACAGTTGGAGTTTGAGAGGAACTTTTGGCTCAGTTTCTGCCTTTTCTTGGTGTATTTAAATTTGACTGTGCCATTGCCAACTGGTGATTGGCTGAATCAACTCCAGCCGTTCGGCCAATCATCTGTGTGTCACAGTACAGTCAAATTTGAATATTTCAGCAACCTGACTTCTTTGCAGTTAAAGCCTCATCATACAGAGGTAATTACATATGTGTCAGTCTGCCTGTCTAGGTCTGTCTCTGTCTTTCTGTGTCCATCTTGGACATTTTAGACTGCAGTCTTTTTTAGCTGTTAAGTTAAGCTGTAATCTGTAAGTGGACATACACACAGACAGACAAACAGACTCACACATACACAAACGCGCGACAGCACGTGAACATACACACATTCAGGCATGCACACACACACAGACACACAGTGATACATTTACTGCTATTAATAATTAGCATATTGGTATGGGGATACTAGTTGGCAGTGAGCATCAGGCATACTCAAAATTTCATGTGAAATTTTCTAGTTCATTCATTCACTCATTCATTCATTCTTGAAAATGAAAATTTCATTCATGAAAATTTCAAATGCTCTGCAGAGATCAGATGAAGGCCACAGGATTTGTTTAAAGCCAATTTCCCAATTGCGTAACTTATATCATCAGGCCTTATGACCACATTATCATGAGATACATCGCCAATAGTAAAAGCATCACTTTTAACAGTTAAAAAGCTCCATGTAATGTCTTCTCCATAATTCCATAATATTTACACTGCCACTTACCCCCTCCATACTGGAGGACAATGGTATTTTACTATGATTCATAATCTTGACTTCATTCCAAAAATCATTAACATCATTTTGTTGCATCTTCCCAGCCAATGCATTTGCTCTCAGATGGAGTCTCTATGTGAAAGTATACCACAAATGTTCTTAGCATGTAGGCTAGCTGAAAACCCGATTTCAAGAAATGTGTAACTTGGAAAGAGTATGTATTGCTTGGAGCTTTCAGGGACAGAGTGGGGAACGTCTTGCACTACGGCAGATGAGGGTCACGGTGGGTGGTGAGGGTCACGATGGCTGGTTTGGGGCGGAACAGGTTAGAACCCGCAGATTGCTGCTCGCGGCTATATTTTGGGTTCTAACCCCGAAGGGGTAGAACCCTTCTAAGATTGTACCGGTTTATTATTATTATTATTATTATTATTATTATTATTATTATTATTCGAGGAGTTAAATCTCCACTAAAAGAGGTGTCTCTGTGTTCTGTCTGTCTCTCTGTGCTCTTCTGCCAGGTGCGCTTACTTAGTTACCATGGCAACCGCTGTCACACACAAACTCACAGAAACATGATGTCTGTGCGTATGTCTACATCTTACATTCAGACATGACAGGGGCAGCATCTCCATTTTAACCCTTTAGGTGCCAGAGTTAATTGAGGAAAATATTCCATTTTCGTTTCAACATTTCAAAAGGCTGTGGCTTGAAAGTGGTGACAGATAAAGGCATACTGTAAATGAGAAAACTATTCATCATGACCCAAAGTTTGTGATGGGAGTAAATTAACTCATCTAATTTAATCAAAGCTGCAAGCAGCGTTTGGCGGGACCTCGCACTCACGCCTGTTTCAGCCCCCAGCATATGTCGTCACTGTGAATTATTTAGAAACATCAAACATATTGCCACAAACATCAGAAAATCCTTACAGAGCTGAACGGTTTGATGTTTGAATGTTTTCTGTAACTGTAGGTATGCAGAAGTGATGTCACATTATGCAAATTAGATGGGCGAATTTATTCCCATCAGATTCCTCTTCCTTCATTTTGAGGAAGACATGACAAAAACAACAAATGTGTAAATGTGTTCAAAATGTTTTTTGACTGAGATTTATGAAATCCAATATGGCTGCCTGCTGGTGATGCCACAATATGCAAATTAGATTAGTTAATTTACTCCTATCACAAACTTTGGGTCATGATGAATAGTTTTCTCATTTACAGTATGCCTTTATCTGTCACCACTTTAAAGCCACAGCCTTTTGAAATGTTGAAATGAAAATGGAATATTTTCCTCAATTAACTCTGGCACCTAAAGGGTTAAAATGGAGATGCTGCCCCTGTCATGTCTGAATGTAAGATGTAGACACACGCACAGACATCATGTTTCTGTGAGTTTGTGTGTGACAGCGGTTGCCATGGTAATTAAGTAAGCACATTTGGCAGAAGAGCACAGAGAGACAGACAGAACACAGAGACACCTCTTTTAGTGGAGATTTAACTCCTCAAACAAGTTCTTCCCATTCCCAAACCGTTGGTCCAATCATGAAAATAATGTGATGATGAGAGAGATAAAGTTATACAGAAGAACTGTTTAGTAGCAGTTGAGGTGGCATGTGTGCATCTTTAAAACAGATTAAATAAACGGTGTAGGAGGAGATGTGTTTTCTTGAGACCACGTTTGAGGCGAAATCTTACTTTGAAAGGTCAAATAGCTCACTTCCTGTTGGAATCAGGTCATGGGTGTCAATGCGTGATTTGTAAGTCAAACACACCAGTTTTGGTTTGATCTTGATACGACATTCCTACGGGCTGCAGTGGCCATTTTAGTGCGTCTAGGTGGCGATAGAGAGCCCATTTTGGCACTTAAGGGGTTAATAATGTGTATTTGCTGTTTCAAATGAAAATTCTGCTGCTGTAATCTGTCCTTTAAAGATTGTGAGACACACAGACAGAGAGAGCCCTGTGGCTGTGTCTGTGTGTGCAGCCGTTGTCATGGCGATTAATGACTTGCCTGCACCTGAGGGGCACACAGAGCTCATGAAAGCAGATCAGCAAAGGCTGTTTAATATGGGTTTGAACTCCTCAAACAAGTCCTTCCCATACCCAAACCGTTGGTCCAATCAAGAAAATAAAGTGACTGTGAGAGACAGCCACTTCTCGTGAACGCACGTGTCGCGTCTTATATTTCTACAGTCAAAAATGTGGTTTTGGTTTGGTTTCATGTTTCTACGACGTTCCTACAGGCCGTGGCGGCCATTTTTGTGTGCCTAGGTGGCGCTAGAGAGCCCATTTTGGCACTTTAGGGGTTTGTGTCATGATTTTCTAAAATTTTTCACCAGTTCTGATGTGCATGCCAATTTTGGTGAGTTTTTGAGCATGTTTAGGGGGTCTGCGTTAGAGCTCAGTCGCTAATAATAATAATAATAATAATAGTAATAAATATAGCTGCGAGCGGCAATCTGTGGGTTCTAACCTGTTCCACCCCAAACCAGCCACCGTGACCCTCACCACCCACCGTGACCCTCATCTGCCGTAGTGCAAGACGTTCCCCAATCTGTCCCTGAAAGCTCCAAGCAATACATACTCTTTCCAAGTCACACATTTCTTGAAATCGGGTTTTCAGCTAGCCTACATGCTAATAACATTTGTGGTATACTTTCACATAGAGACTCCATTTGAACATCAAAACATAAATTGAAATTTCGCCTATTCATGCGTATTTCAAAGTTTCAATAGGTATTTTAATGTTTAAGCAATCACAGTTCCATGATCATGATAATTTTGGGAGAAATCTGGAGATAATTATAGTGCCCCCATAAGGCCGATTGGGACCAAATTTTTTGAGCAGTATTTGGATGTCATTTATAGTCCATGTACCACGTTTCATGTCCCTAGGTCCTTCCAGCTGGTCATAAATTAATAAAACGCAAATTATGACGGTTAATGGCGAGTAGGCCACGCCCACTTTCACCTACCAACATGGCACTCAAGATATTAGTTAATAGCCACCCCTAGAGCATGCATAGCAAATTTGGTGAAATTCCATCAAATGGTCTTTGAGATACAGATGTGTGGCATTTATAGCGCCCCCTATAGGCTGAGCTCAAATTTCTTTGGTAAGCAGCTTCCAAGTCTCATTGTGGACCTACCCACCAAGTTTGGTGATGATAGGTCAAAGGGTGTGGGAGTTATGGCCAATCAATTCTAAGCTCCGCCCACAGCCAAGATTCATTGGTCCGTGGCGGCCATGTTTTTTGACCAATCTGGCTCATTTATAATAGAAATGAGTGTCTCGGTCCCCCGATGCCTCATACCAAGTTTGATGTTGATAGCACAAATATTTCAAAAGCTTATTCATTTTACTGTTTTTAACATTATTAAAATTAGCAAAAATTCTGTAAGGGCGGCATTCATGGTGCAAGAGGCTTTTTTGTAGAGGACTATCAGGAGGATGAGTGTGTAAAATTTCAAGTCAATAACACTTGTGGTGCGGCACGCAGAGCCTTTCAAGCTTTACACTCTGTGTTATAGCGCCCCCATAAGGCCGATTGGGACCAAATTTTTTGAGCAGTATTTGGATGTCATTTATAGTCCATGTACCACGTTTCATGTCCCTAGGTCCTTCCAGCTGGTCATAAATTAATAAAACGCAAATTATGACGGTTAATGACGAATAGGCCCCGCCCACTTCCACCTATCAACATGGCACTCAAGATATTAGTTAATAGCCACCCCTAGAGCATGCATACCAAATTTGGTGAAATTCCATCCAATGGTCTTTGAGATACAGGTGTGTGGCATTTATAGCGCCCCCTATAGGCTGAGCTCAAAATGCTTTGGTAGGCCGCTTCCAAGTCTCATTGTGGACCTATCCACCAAGTTTGGTGATGATAGGTCAAAGGGTGTGGGAGTTATGGCCAATCAATTCTAAGCTCCGCCCACAGCAAAGATTCATTGGTCCGTGGCGGCCATGTTTTTTGACCAATCTGGCTCATTTGTAAAAGAAATGTGTGTTGTCATCCCCCAAAGCCGTGTACCAAATTTGGTGTTGATGGAGTCAAAATTGTAAAAGTTTATGTCACTTTACTGTTTTTCAAATTATGCAAATTAGCAAGAAATCTAGTCAGGCGGTGCTTAATGGTCCTTGAGGCTTTTTTGTAGAGCACATTGAGCTGGACCTGTGTGTCAAATTTCAAGTGAATCAGACTTATGGTGTGAGGGGCGTGGCCTCCCAAAAAAGTCATTTTTAAGCCTTAATTACAGCGCCACCATGCGGCCGACTGGGCTCATATTTTAATAAAAGTTGATGCACATCATTTCCAATCATTGGGCCAAGTTTCAGGTTTCTGGCTCATTCCAGTTCACGGGAATTTGAGCTCAAGCGGCAGACAACAAAAAATAATAATAATTAAAGCTGCAAGCAGCGTTGGGAGGGACCTTGGCCCCCCGCCGTCGTCCCCCAGCTCAACTTGCAGACCTAAGCCATGTGACCTAATGAAACTTTGACATGTGCGATGATCAAACAACACACACACACAAACACACACAGGCCTGTGTCTGTCAGAGTGAAGCCATTGTTATGCTAATTAATGACCACGTACTTAGGTGACAGCACAGGCACTTCAAGTTCACTTTGACTAATGACTAATGATAACAGAATCAGCATGACGCATTTGACACCACAGCAGCAACACAACCACACACACCACACTATCCAGGCACCGCTGTGATAGAAGTTAACCTGCAAGACAGTGGAACACAAAGGCTCTGGAGAAGAGGCCGAGTTACTGACATGCAGTACGGCAGTTAGTGACAAGCAGAGAGGGAGAGAAGGGAGAGAGAGGAGAGAGGGGGGAGAAAGAGAGACAGAGAGAGAGAGGGGGGACAGGGAGTGGAGTGTTTGTGTGTGTGTGTGTGAGTGTTATTGTGTCGCTAAAATTTGCAAATTATGAGCTGCAGGTTGCTCGAAGGTTACATTATTTTTTTTCTCCATGTCTCTCTCTCTCTCTCTCTCTCTCCCTGTCTTTCTCTCTCATACATACACCCACAATGAATATTTGGTATGTATACTACTGACATGCAGCACGGCAGAGTTAGTGACATGCAGAGAGGGAGAGAAGAGAGAGAGAGGGGAGAGGGGGGAGAAAGAGAGACAGAGAGAGAGAGAGAGAGGGGGGACAGGGAGTGGAGTGTGTGTGTGTGTGTGTGTGTGTGTGTGTGTGTGAGTGTAATTGTGTCGCTAAAATTTGCAAATTATGAACTGCAGGTTGCTTTAAGGTTACATTATTTTTTTTCTCCATGTCTCTCTCTCTCTCTCTCTCTCTCTCTACATATATATATATATATATATATATATATATATATATATATATATCTCCCTGTCTTTCTCTCTCATACATACACCCACAATGAATATTTGGTATGTATACTCTGACTAGGAGTTAAAAATCAAAAAAAAAAAAATTATATTTTTATGGTTGTTTTTCAACAAAGACAAAAAAAAGTCCTGAAGGGGAACAGTGTGTATTTTTATTGAAAAATAGAAACTGCCCCCAAAAATGATAATGCATCAAAATTGGTGTTGTTATTTATCATTCACATATCACAGACTGTGATAAATAAAATAAAAAAAAATCCATCCAACATTTATTATATAGTTAATCTTAATTCATGTTTTTTTTCATTAAATTAACAGTGACTTCATGTAAATAAAATGGCAAATAAATTGTGAAAATCCTCAATAGGAATGAATATTTGATATGCATAATCTGAGTACAACTTGGTTAAAAGATTTAAGCAAAAAAATGTAGAGAAATATATTAATATGTAATATGTTTTGGTTGTCCACACCGTTCCAAAGGGGACAGGGGTGATTTTTATAAGATGTCCCAGGGTTAAAAATGCAAGGTTCTTATGAAGGTGGTGTGAGCTCATAATTTGAAACTTGTAGACACAAGCCATGTGAACTAATGAAACTTTGACATGTGTGATGATCAAACAACACATCCATATTCATTTGCAATCATGTGACCTAGTGAAAGCTTGAGTGATGTGTACTGGCTGCTTTGAGGATCTAAGTTCAGCAAACAGACACAAATATATACTAAGACCTACAAATGTTGAATTAAAATCTGATTGTATACATATGTGACACTAATAATATGTGTATAATAACACTAGAAGTATGACACACACAGACAGACAGACATAGACGGCCCAGTTCTCAACATGCAGAGAGGGAGAGATAGAGAGAGAGGGGGGGGGATAAGGAGTGGAGTGTGTGTGTGTGAGTGTGTGTGTTTGTCTGTGTGTGTCTGTGTGTGCCATACTTCTACTGTTATTATACACATATGATTATTGTCACATATGTATACTATCAGATATTAATACATAACAATTCAAACTCAGTTTTAAGAACTGTAAAGGGTTCTTATGAAGGTGGTGTGAGCGTATATTTTGCAAGTTGAAGACATAAGCCATGTGACCTAATGAAACTTTGACAGTTTGTGATAGAAGTTAACCTGCAAGACAGTGGAGCACAAAGGCTCTGGAGAAGAGGCCAAGTTACTGACATGCAGTAACAGGACACGAGAGAGAGAGAGAGAGAGAGAGAGATGGGGGGACAGGGAGGGAGAGAGAGAGAGTTTGCTGACATATTGACATATCTCACATGTTCACATACTTCCTGTTTGTGGCAGACAAAGTTACAGATTGCACGAAGTATACATAATGTTGTATGCATCAAAAACACAGCATTTAATTTTTCTGTCAATTACATCAAAAGAAAGTGTTTGATGAGACTACTGTGTTGTTGAATGTAACATTTCCTCAAAGATGTATATTCTTTCCTGATGTTTGTAACACTGTTACTGACTTGTACTTGAAATGAGGTGATTTACTGCAACCCTCCAGGTCAGTCTCTTGGGTTCAGAGACATAAAATTGATAAAATACATGGAAATACTTTTAAGGTCATTTTTAAAGTAATTTAAAACCTCATGTGTGTGTGACCACACACATACACACTTCACTCTGACACACAGACTGTCAGAGTGAAGCCTGTGTTATGCTAATTAAGGACTGCATGCAGCTCACACACAGAGCAGAA